>NC_089784.1:37773069-37798069 GCF_040412425.1 Macrobrachium rosenbergii
GAAATCAAACAATGTGAATAACAAATGGTTATGAATCTGAATATTTAATAAGCTGAACATAATAATCTTGACAAAACTTTTACGACAGAATTCTAGTAATTCAGAAGTGTGTGGTATTCTCTGAAACAAGGAGCGGCACATAGTCCTACATTGCAGTCTTTACACATGAAATATGTCTGCTGGCCTTTCTTGGGCCTACGGGATGTATGCGAGCACACACGACATCTTAGTCTAGGTCGCAGTTGTTTTTCTGTTGAGGGAACTGGATCAGGAAAGTGTCTTTCTGTTAGCCGCCTTGGCTGCGTTATTACGGTGCGGGTAATTATCTTGTTAGGTGCTGGAGGGTACCTTTCAATCAACTGCAGAACGACTGACTTAGAAAACTGTAAATATGACCCTTTCTTGCCAGTAACAAATCCATGCAAGTGATGACAGTTTACTAGTATCATATCAAGCAGACGGAAAAATAGTTTTATGTACCATCTCGTGGTTTTACGGATACACTTCACAGAACTAATAAGCATGTCGTTCTTGTCCACAATCCGCATTTTCTTATTATAGTCAACAACGCATGCAGGTTTTTGCACAAATTCCCTGGTCGACACCTTTTTCACAGTCTACCATTATATTTTCATGTACTGAAGATAACATATACACTGTCCTGTTATCCTGCCATTTTAAACCTAATATTCCATTGCAGTTTTGAGACGAAATCTCAGATTTGTTCACATCAGGAAATTTAGGCATAAATTTCCTATTTTTCCGGACTGTTCCACATGCTCCTGTTTCGTTGTCGCCCAAATACTTGAGCAGTTTTGGGCTGCAATACCAATTATCGAAATACAGGATGTGATGTTTTCCGAGATGCGAGGCCATAAATGTTTTTACCACAGAACCAGATACCCCTAGATCCTCATCTACCAATATCTCTGTATCTTTTCCAGTATAGATTATAAAATCGACAATATAATCCGTTTTGGCATCACAAAGTTCAAATATTTTCACTCCAAATCGACTTCTTTTATCTGGAATGTACTGCTTGAAACTTAGCCTTCCCTTCCATAACATTAAACTTTCATCTATGCATAAATCCTGGAAAGGTTGAAATTTTTCCCGGAATTTTCTACGCACACTGTCGAGCACGGGTTTAATTTTTTTAGTTTATTATCTGGGCTTGTTTCCTGTGAATTATCAACGATATGTAGAACCCGTAGAATTTGAAGAAATCTGTCCCTTGCCATCAGCCTTCTCACTCCTTTTGTCTCGAATGTCTCAAGCGTAGTCCAGTAATCTACGATGCGATGTTTACTTATATGCGACATGATCATAATCACACAAAGGAACCGTATCATTTCCTCCACAGTAACCTGAGCAAATTTTCGCAAATACTTTGGCACTGCATCTCCTAGCGTATCAACAAGGAATCTCTGATAACGGTTTGTCTCTTCAGCAATCAGCCCCATAAATTCGTTGTCGAAAAATTCAAAAAAATAGTCTACTTCCTTTGAATTTTCATTCACATTACATTTCGACGTAATGCCACTGCCACTGCTGTCAAATATGAAATCTCTGGGCTGGAAATTGCTGGCAGCCCACTCCCACTCATCACCTGGGTCACTTCGCTGTCTCCGCCTTCTTTTGACACCTTGGCTTTCATTTGTAGGTGGCAGATTTTCGTCATTTTCACTGTCGGTTGATATTTCATCACTGTCTCTTGTACCAGGACCATAATTATCCATTTCATTTCCTTCTAAATCCGATTCATTTTCATATCCAGAAAATGAGTCGAGAAGGTCTATAAAATAGTTATCCTCGTCGAGAGCTCTTCTCTCGATCTGCCGGCGGTCAACTCGAGGATGTCGTACCCTTGACCCGTCCTCCTGTGACATCTTGATGAAGACTAATGAATTTTAGGGAAACACGTGAATTTATATGAATTCACTGTATGGCAACTGACAGACTGTTACCATATCAAGAAAAAGAGGCCAGTATTTCAATCATCAGTCCTTCACATAAAAGGAAATTACCGGTGCTCGTATACGACACAACAGTGTTCCGGGCCAGTTTATTAAATGCGTCGTATACGTTACAACCGAAATCAAAGGGTTAATATCTGACTGCATTAAGCCTGGGATTCGGAGAGAGATCGCGATTTTCTGATTTCAACAAAACCTTCTCTCTCTCTCTCTCTCTCTCTCTCTCTCTCTCTCTCTCTCTCTCTCTCTCTCTCTGTGTGTGTGTTTCGCAATCCACCCATAGATGCTATCAAAGTGCAGAGCATACCTACATACATACACGCAGCATTATTTACACACTTAAAGAAACTACAAATACAAAAAAGACATCCTCCACTTATGCTCAATAGGTTTACGAATGTCTTTGATATCCAATGGCGCTTTTATCAGACCTCTTAAATACACTTTCACACAATTGTTACTGTAGCATTTATATTTAAAGATGAATATATGATGGCGCTAATTTATATTTTTAGGAAGCTAAAGAAAAATCAGAAAATGAGGACTTTTCTTTCTTCTCTTCTGCTCTAATGAACACTGTAAGTGTTTCTTAATCCCGAGGGAATGTCATTTTCTCCTAAAAATCCAAACATGTCCTAGGTAAGCTCTTTCCAAGCATCACAGACATATCAGTTAGTTTCATGATGAACCCCGTAATAATCAAGAGAGACTGCACAACAAAACTAATCAAAGCCTAAGGTTTCGTTTCTAATGGCCTGAATAAAAAACCTAACTCAAAGAATAAATCTTCCCAAAACTATATATATAAATGTACACACACACACACACACACGCACAGACACACAAACACACACTTCTTCTTCGTTTAACGTGCTTTTTCCCATTTTTCATATGGAGGTAAGCACGATGCCTTCTTTTGAAGGGCTTTGATTTGGCGTTGGGGTAGGCCATAGCCTCAATCGGCTGCCCTGCCTGACATCGCTTAGACCCCAGTAGCACATGTGTATATGTATCGTGCCAAATCCCCAGCTCCCTTTCTCCCAGCAGCGAGGAGGCGTGAGTGGTTAGGCCGACAGTTCGAGACGTGTAAGGCGTCTGTTATGTTTTTAGAAGATGTTGGAGTGGTTTTGTTACACAAACACACACACATATAAATATATAAATATATAAATATATAAATATATATATATATATATATATATATATATATATATATATATATATATATATATATATATATATATATATATATATATATATATATATATATACGTATAGATATATATATTCTCATGTATAGATTATGTTGATAGTATATCTTTCCAGAACGTTATATTTACTGTTCTAATTATCATGTATTGTGTGTAATAATGATAATTATGCAGAAACATTGTTAGTGTTGGTTTATACGTGTCTGTTGGATTTCACAAGAATTAATAGCGTAATTTCTTTATAACAATGTGTTAGTGGGAGAAGATTACGTCACTCAGCCTCATGTGACTGGGGAAGTCACGGGATCTCTTTCATTTTGATTGGAGTGATAAGTCGCGTCAACAGACGAGAAAAAAAATGGGCGTTTGGTCACGTAGTCAAAATTCGTGTTAAGATGAACAATTGCTTCAAGCCATGTGACTATTACCTCATCATTTGTATCAGAGAAAAAGGGAAGTATTGCACAAGAGCACGTGGAAGTTACGCCATTTAAACTCTGATCACGTATTGCTGCCTTTGGTTTCTTGTAAAGAACTGTTTAACAGCAAAGATGACGTCATACAGCTTCTATGGGGCTTTGGGTCTTTGGTTGAAAAAGTGAATTTGTCATTCTGTTTCTGGAGACCTTTTATGCCAGTTCTCCCTTTCTCCCTCAGTTTATGTTATAAAGTAACATAAAGTAATGTAAAGTAATTAATTATTGGTCACCCTGTTTTGGTAACTCTTTGTGAGATCTAATATTTAGCTTTATAACAGTGTATATATGTGTGAAAAAAGTGCCTTTTCAAGGATAAGGTATTTTTTAGTAACGAACAGAACTGCAGTTTCTCAGGTATTGTAACTTATAAGTTTAACCATTGTTAAAGCTTATTTTGAAATTTAAGATGTAATTCAAAATGAGCTGCATTTTTTGTATTGTTGAAGTTGATCTAATTGGTGTTAGAAAAGTTTATCTGTTGGGAAAATTTCTGTTTATTAGGCTGGTCAATTAAGTAAGATTTTTTTTATAAAATACTTTAATGAATTTATTACATTTTACAATTTTCAATTTTGTGTGTTTGTTCTTGTGTTTTCAAATTATTTACTTAGTTTTCTTTCACATCTTAGTATATCTTAATGGTTTAACTTTTGCTTACTTAATTTTGTTTCACATATTAGCATTATGGTGATTTAATTCTGTTTCATAATTTGATTCAAGAATTAATAAAGCTTGTGTTTCCAAGTAATAGTGATTTTTCTTCAAAGTAAAGTCGTGAATTTTTATTTATTAATTTTGAATTAAAAATAGACTTTTGTATTTAAAGTTTTACAATAGTGTTTCATTTATTGACCACCAGTGGTAGGAATAACTTTGTGAATATAGTAGAATGATAGATAGTTTTGTTCCTTCAGTTTTTTTGTTGAAGTGACTCGTATTGAGGAAAAGTTACAGTTGTTCAGTGATAGAGTGATGCCCCTTTACTTTAGTATATTTCTTGTTTAAATATTAATACCTCACATTGCTGATAATACTTTTAAGGTACCAATGTTGCCTTCAGTCATATTTTTTTATGATATAAATATTTATATATATATATATATATATATATATATATATATATATATATATATATATATATATATATATATATATATATATATATACTTCCATAAATCTCCAGCTTCCCTTCTCATTGTTCTTATCCAAGTAGGTCTGGTCCTTTCAACTACTGTGGTGCTCATACACAAGCCCAGCTGACACAATCTCATACTATTCTCACAAGGGTTGAGCGTTGCCTCTCTATCGATTACATTTTGCGTTGAAAGTTTTCCTTTGTCTAGGCATGCCCTACATCGCTCTTTCCTAGCATTAAACTTCTCACATAACTGCTAGGTTAACAAACACTAAATTCACACACTCCCTTCCTTGTCAAACTCACTCTTCATTACCCAACCCTCCATATATCTTCCCTGTTGCTTGAAGCAATGTGATATTATAATTCTTACAATCTCTCCTACCACCTTTACCTTTATCTAAAATAACAACAATCTCTCTCATCATTCCATCTGAACCTTACCCTCGTCAGATATGCCTTAAAAACCATGTTCAATCACAATAGTGCTGTAGTATCTCACTTGTAGTGCCAATAAGTCCAGGTGTTATCTCTCCTTGCCTCTTTAATAGTCAACTCCATAAGCATTCTCTTACTTTCTTATGCTATTCATCACTGCCTCTCATGTATCGTCTACTTTTAACAGTTTTGAAAAATATTACATCAAATACTATATTCGTTGCAAACAACATCTCTCTATTATTTTGCACCTTTCGTTCTGAGATTCATTTCTTCATTATCCATCAAATCTCCAATTACCTCTAATTAGAAAAACTTTTGTGTCTCCCAAAAGTACATGCTTCTCTATAACTTTTTTATTGCTTTTTTTCCTCTCTCTTTTCACCTGAGTATCATGTCCATCAACATGAATATATGCCCACAATTTTCGTTGGTCTTTTATTGGCTCTGCAAATAATATGATTTACCCATAACAATGCATACATACATACATACATACATACACACATACACACATATATATATACATACATACATATATATATATATATATATATATATATATATATATATATATATATATATATATATATATATATATATATATATATATATATTATATACATATTGCTGAGGAGCCTTCTTTCCAAGTAACCTCACCAGCCTTTAGTAATAATAACATAAGAGATATAAGAATAAAACTTATTTTACTCATTTATTAATAAAGAACTGTGAGTATCATTTGCCCCTTCACCAATTCTCTCCCTCTTGCCTTATATGGGTAAGACCTTAATACCTCCTCTGTTCAAAGTGACTGGCAAAGATCCTTATTCCTTGGTGCAGCCTTCGAAGATGCAAATCCTCACCGGAGGTGGACAACTGGCAAAGGAGGAGTCAAAAGAGAAAGCGTCCAGCCCATAGTTGCAGAACATGTGCCAGCCTCCATGACACCTAGAAGGTGACCTCACCATGCAGCCTACGGGGCTGACCTCACCTGCGTGGGCCCCTGTAGAACACTGGAGCGGGAAACTGACTTCAGCACCATCTACAATGATGCTCAGGTTTAATCCCATGATGTTGTAAATGGGCCATGAAACAGCAGGTTTGAGGAGAGAAGCACTCAGAACTTAACCGAGGACACTTGCCATCCTTCCGTCTTGCCTATCCCTCGTACTCCCTCCATGTGCTCGTCCTTGAGCCAGTACACTTTTGCAGTTCCTCATTGGACGGGTTGGTATCTTTCTCAGCTAGCACTCTGCTGGGCCAGCGTTCGATTCTCTGACCGGCCTATGATGAATTAGAGAAATTTATTCTGGTGATAGAAATTCATTTCTCCTTATAATGTGGTTTGGATTCCACATTAAGCTGTAGGTCCCGTTGCTAGGTAACCAATTGGTTCTTAGCCACGTAAAATAAATCTAATCCTTCGGGCCAGCCCTAGGAGAGCTGTTAATCAGCTCAGTGGTCTGGTTAAACTAAGGTATACTTAACTTAGTACACTTTTGTAAGTGGCATCCCCTTCAGTTTCCTCCCTCCATAGCCGACGCCCTATCGGGCAAGGACACTGTCATCTTGATGAAGGTAATGTACCGGAATAAGGTTTCTTTAGTCAGTCACGATCCTGTTATTCCTCTGCCTGATTTATTTTATGTTCAATGGCGAGCACCTTCAGTGACTTTGTGTTGGAGTGTTAAGTGTTAACGTAATTGTGCATTTAGTTTGAAGCCGAGTTATTTGGCACCATCTATGCATTCCCTCAGTTCCCTTTGAGCATGTTATCATTTTTGCAAGTAACCGTCTTGCATCTCATTCTAGATCAGCCTTGGCTGTGGAACCAAATCTCAGCTCTATCCTATGTGCAGTGGCCTTATGCCACACTCTTAAACTACCCCTCTGCAATGCTCCTGTTATGAAGGCATCATTGGCAGAGAATATTTCTCCCGTGTAGGACTCATTCATTTCCAGGACATTATTACCTGCCCCATAATTCGTCATTCTACTGATCTGTGTTTATGTAAATATAATTAGAGAACCCTTTAAGTTTACGTAACCCAAAGCCAGGAATTTTCCTTTGATTGATTCTTCTACGGATCTGCCTTAACCAGTCTTATTAGTCGGATTTTAGTTAAAATATGGTACTTTCTTGGTAATGTAAAAGAACTCCCTGTGATTATCCATTGCAGCCCAGAATCCAGTAAGCATCTAAAGCAGAATCGTAGAAATATATGTATATATATATAATGTGTATATATACATATATACATATATACATACATATATATATATATATATATATATATATATATATATATATATATATATATATATATGAATATACATATTCATTTGTTAAACCTAACGGGTCAAACGGATTTCAAGATACTCTAAGCAGAGAAGCATAACATTGGCTATTGAATAATAGTCATGTGGATTATAGCAACTCTTATTAATTGTACATTCCTGTACATCATTATTAAAAGACGTAACCTGACTTCACCAATAAAGAAGTTTACTTCAGGACCTTTTTTATCTTGTTGCCTGACTTCTCCATGATAGCATGCCAAGATTTTGAGTATGCCAATAATTGTCTTTCGAATATTAACAGTTATATTTTACCTCTCATTTCCGGAGAGATTTTTTATCCAAAACTCTATATTAACTGACGTTAGTTAAACAAAATCAATGATAATTGACGTTATTTAATTAAAAGCATTTCATATTGATGGAATTCACTCGCTGGAATGTGGTTATTCGCAGCCTCTATGAACTGCAAATCCACTGTAAGTTTCACTCATCAACGATCATCAATCAAAACATCGCCGGTAATGACATTTTTTTGAGTGAGGCCGATGAAAGGCTGATTTGCATAGTGTAGCAAAGGCGACAGAAAATGATATTCGCACATCGGCAGTGAATAATGAGTCGTGATTTGTCGAGAATTTCTCCCTACGATAACTCAATTAATACTGGCTCTCGCCCGTTGTTCTGGGCGAGGATACACAATCGAAGGACAATGGCTCCGAACCAGCACAAACAGATGTCGGCTACAAAAAACACGAGTACACTTTCTAAATCTTATTACAAAAATAAACTATGACAAAAAAAAACATACCCAAGCTATTTAAAATGACGTTAATATGAAAAATATACGCAAATTTACAACACCTTTATTTTAATACGAACTATAGCTGGGTTTACGTTCAAGAGCGACTGAACGAGGAACAGAAGGTGAATTTCTGGAACACGTGGCGGCTGAATCAGGCACAAAAGTTAAGTTTGCTACAATTTCACCGATATCGCTATTTAATCGAGCCTAGAATTTTGCCCATCGGGCGTAGCACGTTTCAATTCAGCACAAAAGCTGAGATGGGCTTCGATTAAATCGGATTACAATTATTATAACTACCTAAAATCTCGTGGTCAATCTAGCAGGTGGCCGCCCTGGAAAGACAAAACACAAGTCTAACTTATACGAGTGCTAGAAGATGAGTAGCGAGATATGCCGTTTGTCTTTGAGAAGGAACGCCCTCTTCAAAAACCTCGTTTTTAATTCTGTTACTGTAAGCAACTTTCTTAATTACATAACTCTAACTAAACAAAAGTGCAACGCACTGTGCACTCCTCAACAACAAAAGATGTAACAAGAGAAACAGCGACAACATTTCAAATCAGAATCATCGCGTAAATTCTCCAAGTAACCCGTTTCTCGCCACGTAACTCATTACGTCTCGTTTGCTATATCTACTGATCTCTAAACCTGACTAGATAGGAGGTTTTGTTGGCAAAATCCCTGCAAAAGATTTTGTCGTCATGATTTGTCATTATCGCCAATCTGCCATTTTAGAAGTTACTTCTTAATGAATGCCATAATAAAAGGTAGTTATTTTTATAACTGCCAGTTCGTTGTTAGTAAGCAGAAAGTCATTTATTATTATTATTTACATTAGGCATAGACTACATACATAGTTAATTTACATATATATATATATATATATATATATATATATATATATATATATATATATATATATATATATATATATATATATATATATATATATATATATATAGAAATCATCAACACACAATCACGTGTGGAACAGAAATAAATTTCTGACTCACGTCATTTCGAACCCAGGTCTCTCAGGTGGAAAGCAGGGCGTTATCCACTGGGCCATACAAGTCTAAAAGAAGTTGGAACCTGAGAGCAACTGCACCCAAGGAATTACCTGGGCAAGCTAACTGCTTGCATACCAGCGAGTTTTCCCCAACTTCCCGACTCAGCAATGACCCAATAGACAACATTTCATTCGAATTATCCTTCTGAGTGAATAAGATAGAAATCATCAACACACAATCACGTGTGGAACAGAAATAAATTTCTGACTCACGTCGGGATCGAACCCAGGTCTCTCAGGTGGAAAGCAAGGGCGTTATCCACTGGGCCATACAAGTCAAAAAGTTGGAACCTGAGAGCAACTGCACAGGAATTACCTGGGCAAGCTAACTGCTTGCATACCAGCGATTTTTCCCAACTTCCCCACTCAGCAATGACCCAATAGACAAAATTTCATTCGAATTATCCTTCTGAGTGAATAAGATAGAAATCATCAACACACAATCACGTGTGGAACAGAAATAAATTTCTGACTCACGTCGGGATCGAACCCAGGTCTCTCAGGTGGGAAGCAAGGGCGTTATCCACTGGGCCATACAAGTCTAAAAGAAGTTGGAACCTGAGAGCAACTGCACCCAAAAAAGGAATTACCTGGGCATCTAACTGCTTGCATACCAGCGAAAGCCCTGACAACATTTCATTCGAGATTATCCCTTCTGAAATAAGATAGAAATCATCAACACACAATCACGTGTGGAACAGAAATAAATTTCTGACTCAATCGAACCCATCTCTCAGGTGGATTGTGTGTTGATGATTTCTATCTTATTCACTCAGAAAGGATAATTGAATCATTGTCTATATCGCGGAAGTTGGGGAAACTGCTGGTATGCAAGCAGGTAATTCCTGCAGTTTTTCAGGTTCCAACTTTTTTAGACTTGTATGGCCCAGTGGATAACGCCCTTGCTTTCACCTCAGATGAACGTGAGTCAGAAATTTATTTCTGTTCCACACGTGATTGTGTGTTGAGATTTCTATCTTATTTATAATTCGAATGAAATGTTGTCTATAGTGCTGAGTCGGGAAGTTGGGGAAAACATGGTATGCAAGCAGTTAGCTTGCCCAGGTAATTTAGTTGCTATTCCAACTTTTTACATTGTATGGCAGTGGATAACGCCCTTTACATCCTGACGTTCAAAAAATTACATATATATATATATATATATATATATATATATATATATATATATATATATATATATATATATATATATATATATATATATATATATATATATACACTTATAAATTTATATATATATATATATATATATATATATATATATATATATATATATATATATATATATACACACATTATATATATACACACACTTATATACGTTTGAAAGATTTCCCATACATTATCAAAAAACAACATATTACCTATTTACTCAGCTGCTTGCATTTGCCATGACGATTCCCCATAGGTAAGGTTTACACATCACATTCCCGACCGAATATTTTGGGAATGTTGCCAAGAATTTAGCCTCAAGGGAAAGGCAGAATTTCGAAACGAGCCCAAAGATAAATTGCAGACGGGAACCACCACCCAAACTGAACAGTGATAAAAGAACGATATAAATCAGTGCCGAGTCCACCATAACACCAGCCGCTTTACCCACGTGGTAAGCCGGAGTCGGATTGATTCACTGTCACAGAGACATGGCGACTTCATCATTCACGCAGAAGGAATCTGAAATATCTTGAGAAATGGATTTCCGGTTAAGTAGCCGTCTTGATTCTTAAATAGAAAAGGGAGAGAAAAACGGGGTAATTTTTCTTTTAAAAAAATATTACCCTAAGCAAACGAAAAAGCTGAGCATTAAGAGATGAGTCTGCAGATTCAATACTGAACAAAAAGTGCGTTATCGATGTCCTTTTTCAGAGTCTTTCATCCACCAGTTTACTCCTCGGAAGCCTCTTTGTGTCGTCATGTTTACAACTGGCCCAGCTTATATCGACGTCCTTGTCCCCTTCTATTTTTTTCTTTTTCTTGCGTCCTTGGCTTGTTTTCTATTCCCACTCGATTTCTCTCAGTTCTTACGATGATCCAAGTCTTCATCTTTCCGCTCGTGTTTTTTTTTTTTTTTTTTGTTCCTTTTGTCCTTTCGTTGCTTCTTAAATATTCTTTGCAGATAATTTTCATATTCCGTTGGTTCTCGTCACATTTCAATTTTTGCAGCTTTTTTGAGCTTTATTATTGCAATTATAATCAAATCATCGCACGTGATGTATTGCAGATAAAAGCAATAGTGACTGAATTTGGATAATAACGCAAAGATTTTACCATAAAACAAGGAACATGAAACAGTTAAAAGAATCAATTCAAGAAAAGGGCTGAACGTTGAGAGAAAATCCTAGAATAAAAATGAAGAGTTAATAAATACCTACTTCAGATATCTTCAAGTGAATACTTTTCGGTTATGTAATACGCAATACGCCAATATTCTTGAAATATCTGTAACAACGGGGTGTAGCTCTTGAACTGGTCAAATATTCAGACAGACCATTTGAAAGACCCCTGATGCGTTTAGTGCCTATATCAGCATTACTAATGTATTCTTTAAATGTTGATCTTGATTGCCATTACAGTAATATTTTAGATACTTCCATCTGAAGAGGAGTATATTTTAAAGGACATCAGTAATTTATGGCATTCTTTTCGAGACAGCATTGCTTTGTCAAACTGGAATAGTTTGTTCTGTAGAATGCTGATTTGTCATTTAACATTTAATATACCAATACTGGCTGACATAATAAGAGCAAGATTTCCGCCTTTTATACATCTTTGTATCCAGCAAACTGATGTAGGGTGTTGGTTGATGACTGAATTGTTTTTCATATCGGACGTTGTAAGACGCAGGATGTAAATGGTCTCCCTGGTAGAGGGTTAGCTCTAAAAGGAGAAAAGGATGTTTCAGTCTTGCTTCTTTCCCATTCCACGTGCATCATATGCCGCAATTCATCTGCGAGTACATAAGCTTTTGCTGAACCATCATTTGTATAGTGATTTATGCAGCGCAAGCAAAAAAAACCTTCCCAGTATAAAAAAAAAAAATCCAGAGAGAGAGAGAGAGAGAGAGAAACTGAGCGGTATTTTTTCTTTTGTTGTTACTCGATGCGATGGTTTCTGAACGGGTTGCGAAATAATAGGCGACAGACGAGCGTTATTCCAAGGGTAGTATTCGTAACAGATACTGGGAATGCGGGAAGACGAAGCTTCCAATTGATGTCTGGTTTATGTGGAAATTCAATGCCTGCAATTCCTATAGCCTGATATAATACATTAAACATTCAAGAAATGAAAACATCCGGAATGTTTTAGAATTTGGGTAAACTGCGGTATTTTATTTCTCTGAGATGAAAAACGAAGATAAAATTTCTTAAGTCTGCATCGACTTTTCATAATGATGAAAGTTGTTGAAAGTTCTGTTTTTTACACATATAATCAAGACCTGTTCCGGAATTTACATATTTTCCAAGTTGCTTACGTAAATTTTGATTATTGTTACGATCGGACATTCTCTTTTTTCCTATCTTACGTAGACTATGGTCAAAGGGAGATCCTCAAAAATAACCAGTACTAATACATAAACTCACATATTTCGTTTCTATCAGCGTGATATGACAGGCACAAACATCTCTTCCCAATATTTCTATACGTTATTAAAGTTAGCAATTTTATCATAATGTTCCTGAGGAGGAACTTCCATTTTTCCAGACCTGAAGATAATAAAGGAGATGTAATTAAATGGCAGTATATCTTTGCAAAAATCATTTAGTTTTAGTATTTATTTTTCGGCACACACACACACATACACGTACACAGGTGTGTGTGTGTATATATATATATATATATATATATATATATATATATATATATATATATATATATATATATATATATATATATATTTATATATATATATGTATATATATATGTGCATATTACATATATATATATATATATATATATATGTGTGTGTGTGTGTGTCTGTGTATACATTATTTATGCATTACCTGTTGTTTCTCTGTCTTTCTGTTTGTCAGTCTGTCTGTTTCTCTGCAAAGAAACTGTTTCAACTACAGAGAACCACAGCTTACACCAGAATTGAAAACGAAAAAGGGAATGAGTCAACAAGGCTACTGCAAAAACTGAACTGAAATTTCCATTGTCTCAGAAATACATTACCGTAGAACCTGGATCCCCTTTATATGCCTCAGGTGTAACATAAACCGTGAATTCCTCTTCCTTGATGACCCATGCGATGAGCAATTTCATTCTCTACATTAACTGTAAAATGGGACACATATGAATATTTGGTTGCGTCTTACCTTTTTCTGAGTCTAGGTTTCCAGGAGATCGTGGGGTGTGTGGGTTGGGTTAGTGTCTGTAGAACGCTTTTTAAATATTAGGAAAAACGAGAGAGATTTACAGCTGTAGCCCAAATGGGGCTTAACAAATGAAGTGATTTTATGGCCTGAGAGGAGAAATTGGTATCTCCCATCTTGTCTATTTCCGCTGTACATAAAATTATGTCTTTTCCTGTTACATTTCACTGTTATTTTGACATTTCCTTCTCTCCCTGTCTTTTCTACTTACATATAAACTAAAATGAAGAACAAGAATTTCCATTGAAAAAGCAAAATATATTAAGCAAAAAGTATATACAGATATGTATATACACATATGTATATACATATATATCCCAGCATCTCTGTATTATACCACTAGATGAGAGAGATATCATGTCTGACTCATCTCCTTGCATAAGAGTGTCTCCAGTTCTTTCAATGAAATTCGTAGGGATTTGATGGTGAATACATTATGGAGAGAGATAGAAAATGAGGATGCTTGCGTGTGTGTTTGTCTGTGTAACAGTAATTGCCTCTGATTTTGATCTGGGATCCAGCTCTCTCTCTCTCTCTCTCTCTCTCTCTCTCTCTCTCTCTCTTATTTTTAAATATCCCGCAGTATCAGGCCATAGGTGCTTTTCATTAAATCCATTTTCGGATCCTCGAGCAAACTGTCGTGCAAATCAAGGCTTAAATTTCATACTCTGGCGCGAGCGGACGCTCAGAGCGGAATCGTTCAATCTCGCCAACGACCTGGAGCGGACGAGGCTGAAAATTGTTCGCATTCCTTAAGAGTAAACCTGATTCTTCCAAGTCGGTCATACGGCTTGAGTGGTTCGGGAAAGTGCTCCAGAAAAGCACATGACTCATTTTACTCTCTCTGTCTCTCTCTCTCTCTCTTTAGAACAAAACAACTCCCCTTGTTTTCGAGAAGACAGGAAGACAATAAGCTATAACTGGAAATTACAGGACAGCAAAAAGAAAGAAACGCTTGCCTATATTGAAACTTGAATGTCTTCCGTTTAAGATATAGGATATGTGTTGTTATCGAAATTATTTCCCAGAGCTCAGAATTTTTTTTTTTTTTTTTTTTTTTTTGTAGAAGAACTAATTGAATAATATCAGTGTTGCATTAATCTCTTCGCGTACTGAAACGTCGTTTTCAACTCTTTGCGCTTCACTACAGTATTCGAGCTTGCTGATGAGAGCAAGATCTGCCTCGCTCAGTGGAATAATTGAATGTTTTTCGCTTGATGTTCGATAACTTTGTTATTCACTACTTTTAGGAGCTTTTATCTCGTAAATAAAGGAACTTATTATATGTATATGTAAAGAGTGTTGGATTACGATTCATCTATTATTATCTTCATATTTTTTGACAATGATAAGGTAGGCAAAAATCATTAAGGTAACCTTCATTCTTGTTCAATCGCCACAAAAGAACCTCTGCAATTTCTGCGAAAATGGGTCCAAACTATTATTGAGGAAGACAAAGGTGAAATCATAATATAATGGCAACAGAAACACCAGTACTAGTGACAAATATCAAAATATGGACATTCGCTCTATTTTCTGCTGCGCGATTTTTGGCCGTCGATATATTTTACGGAATTCTAACACTGATGAAATTGTAGGCCTTTCAAACACTGCCTATTCGGAAGTGCCTTTTTGGTTAAACGTTTACTGGTCGTTCCAGCGCGTCTAAATTAAATTGTGAAAAGCTGTTATGACACGGATAAAATTGGGGTGTATATATCTATATACAGTAAATATATGCACAAATATGCACAGCTTTTCAGAGCTGTGGAAATCTGCATGCATGTAAATAAACGCACACATGTGTTTATACGTGTGTTTTTGCATAGATGTACTTAAGTATCATACACACACATATATATGTACATTATATATGTGTATATATATATATGTATGCATGTATCATCATTTCCAGCCAGGGAACAACTTCTTTATCTTCATTAAGTAGCTGGTTAGGTAAATTCTTGTATTATTTATAGGAAGTAAAATCACCCGAATGTTCCTGAATAATCTCAGTTCCTCAGTAAACGGAGAATGAACACAGAAAGAAAAAAGGTGGTATTCAAACCAGTTTACACTGGGTCAGAATGTTTGGTCTGTAAACAGGGATAGGGAATAGCGGGAATGGTAAGCTAGGCAGAAAGTGCTGATGGTCTGTTGGAATGAAGGCACGTGAGGAGAGCCGCAGAATCTCAACGATTCTCAGGGACGCCCGATGTTCCCGCAAGTGATGTAATGTTGGCAATAGGAATGATTCCTCATACTGGATATTAAATGAAGGTTTCTCTTTTATTATGTGTAATGCTGGGCCGTCCGGGGTTGAGTTTCATAGTCTTGTATTTCGGTTTTTGCTACTTGATGCTTCCTTGATTGACGCAGGTCATGCTTAACTAAGTAGCGCGGTACCGTCCTGAAAGCGGTCCTTAGTCATCTCGACGGACGGTCCCCGGTCACCTCAATACGTGAAAATTTGCTGAATTCCATATTCTTCACTTTGACGAACATATTTCTAAATTAGACTGGTCCTCTGAGATGAACTGGACATTGTTCTTGAGGCAGAGATGCAACTTGGTTTTCCATCTCTTATAGAAAACAGGAGTTAAAAGTGCCGGTAGGAAGGGCGTTAGCGGTTACAATTTTTTTGAAAAATGGATGCTGGAGTCACCTGTTATTTTCAATTACACACACACATACATACATACATACATACATACATACATATATATATATATATATATATATATATATATATATATATATATATATATATATATATATACATATATTTATGTGTGTGTGTGTGTGGTGGGTCTGCTTGTGTGTGTTAAAAGTAATATTCTGCTACGATATGCACACAAAAACGTATTTAGTTTGCCCTTAGATTTATTTCTTATGATCTCGAGAAGCTATGGAGTTTTCATCAAGCGCCAGATCTGTTACCTAATAAGATCGCGGAACACGGCCTCGTCCATTTAAGCTCCTACATTAGGTTACAGCATTGCTGGTTTTGCTTTGCAAATATGAAATTCTCATATTGTTATCTCCCTCTCAGGTAAAATAACCATACGAAAAAATAAAATACAAATGAGTATGGCTGAGGAATAGGTACTGCTGAATGGTTAGTTTTCTAAGAAAGGAAAGAGGTCTGAGGAAGAACGTCGAAGACCTCGAGATTTATTACACAGTTGGGGTGGAGGGACTGTGGAGTGGATCTCAGAAGGGTGGGGGTGGGGCCGGTCGGTAGAGAATGACGCGGTAACAATGGTGGGGTCCCGTCTGGTTCCTCCTGTGTTTTCAGGGCCGGGAAAGAGGAAATCGGAACTAATATTTTTAAATATACAATGATAGCTATGTAAAATTGAAAAATAACGCGGGAGTACATCTTGCTGATCTCTACACTGCACTTGTTTTTAAACAAATGGTCTGCATGTTTACTCTTGCTGCTTAAGGTCATGCCAAAGGAATCTTGGGGCAGCCAAAGCCCGGAGGAGCTGACGTCACGACCTAAGCTGCGCGGAAAAGATCTTATGCTAGTTCCTCGTTGGGCAAGTCGATAGAGTTGTGGGCTAACACTCGCTATGCCCGAGTTCGAGTCTCCGGTCGGCTAATGAAGAATTAGAGGAATTTATTTCTGGTGACAGAAACTCATTTCTCGCTATAATGTGGTTCGGATTCCACAATAAGCTGTAGGTCCCGTAGCTAAGTAACCAATTGGTTCTTAGCCACGTAAAATAAGTCTAATCCTTCAGGCCAGCCCTAGGAGAGCTGTTAATCAGCTCAGTGGTCTGGTAACACTAAGATATACTTAACTTTACTGTATATGCTATTATTTAACTTGACTTCTGCATCTGTTTGGGTCAAAACTTGCAACTCAATTTTCGACCAGTTCCCTTCGTCCGATGGACTTGAAATTTTGCATGGTTACTCAATCCCGCAGACAGTACAACCCTACATAATCAGTAGGTCAGCAGTGACTTCTAGAGAACCTACAGTGACCTCTCCCAGTATCTCAGGATCTGGGAATAACTTTGTATTTTTCATACCTTCTTTGACTCGATAAAATATGTTAATAACTCTACGGGTTTTTCAAACCTTCTTTGGCTAGACAGGATACCAAGTTCATTTTCGTTAGCTACAATCATAAATCGGCTACAATTTCTGTCAAAACTAAAAAGTATAAAATGAAAAAAATATAAAAATGTTTAAACATGCTTTTCTTAAAATGCACTATAAAGTAAAAATTCTTTTTGAGACACACCAGGATTTTCTTACAATTAATCAGGTCTACAAACTTAAAGCGTGGGCGCTAAACATGGAAAAAATTCTGTAAGAAATAAAAAGAAATATTTATTTTCTTGTAGCATTTCCCTCCATGTTTGGCCCCCATGCTTTTATTTTCGTAGACATGATAAATTGTAAGAAAATCCTGCCATGTCTCAAAAAAAATAATTGTTTTACTTTTTAGTGCATTTTAATAAAGGCAGGTTTTAACTTTTTTTTTTTTTTTTGTGGTTAAGATAAAGAAAAGCCATCAGTCAGTATTTGACCTTACCAGAGTGAAGAACAAGGAGGCTCTCTTAACCCAGATTTTTACCTTGGGAGGTCTACTGCATTAGCCAAATAGCAGTACCTGGAAAATACCGGGGACCTCTCTCATTTAAGGTCGTTAACGATAGGGAATGTGTGGACAAATATTCGCCAATGAACCTTCACTTACTTTTGTTCTTCATCTTCTTCCATGGGAAGCTTCCAAACATCCTGCCCACGTCACATAGATGCGCAGTAACGCCGGGACAGACTAACCCAGTGTATTCTATTAATCCTGCCTTGATCGCGTGTGTCTCACTCTCGCAGGCGATGATGCGACTAAATGGCAGTGTCCTGTTTGTGTCCCTTTGTATATTTAATGTTGGCTAATGACCTGGCAATTATGATGGCTTCTGCTATAAGTAGGTTGTGTCTATTCTGATTTGTATGTCCAATCGACGTATTATTATTATTATTATTATTATTATTATTATTATTATTATTATTATTATTATTATTATTATTATTATTTGTTAAACAAAATGGCAGTTTCAACAGCATTTATTTTATATAGAAAACGCTCAGTTCGTCTTATCAATTGCTTTTCTTGCGCTGGAATGGTTGCAAGCAATTGACCGATATTCATATCCGGTGGTTTAGTGATATGGATATCGGTCAATTGCTTGCAACCATTCCAGCGCAAGAAAAGCAACTGATAGACGAATTGAGCGTGTACTATATCAAATAAATGCTGTTGAAACTGCCATTTTGTTTAACAAATAATAATAATAATAATAATAATAATAATAATAATAATAATAATAATAATAATAATAATAATAATACGTCGATTGCGCATACAAATCAGAACAGATAAGAAGAAATGAGCGTTTACTATATAAAATAGATGCTGTTGAAACTGCCATTTTGCTTAACAAAACCTGTTTCCTATTAAATTATTATTATTTTATTATTATTATTATTATTATTATTATTATTTCAGTAGATGAAACCTATTCACATGGAACAAGCACACCAAAGGGGCCATGACTTGAGATTCAAGCTTCCAAAGAATGTTGGTTTCAGTCTCCCACCAGCAGACCCCACACTGCAGCAGTAACTTATCATGATACAGAGCCAGTGATTTTCCATCACCCTGGGGGAGACGCGACATCTGAGTGGCATGCCACGACACTAACCGCTATACCCTATTAGTTCTTTAATTGCTGCCTTACGGTCGCATTGATCAATGTAATGTTGGAGAAGGATTGTTCCTTGTTTTCTGTGGGTCTGGAATCGTTGGCGTAGTGTTGTGGTTGTAAATCCCACGTAGGGTATCTTCTGGGCATTTAAATTTGTAAACAACGTGTAACTGGTTTGCCTCTTCGGTTCTCGTTGTCGTGTTGTTTTTCGTTATAATTGTTGATGTCAGCTCGGTTTGCTGCATATTTGGACTTCTAACTGTTATGGCTCAATTGGAACAATGCTTATTTCGAGTATGTTTATTGTTGCCTTTTCCTAGCCTTAAAAATGTGCGTGGTATGGGATGCGGTGGTATAACATAATTTCTTACTTGTTGTTTTCCTTTTTCTCTGTTTTGGTTAGTAAACAGCTTTTCCATATGCTTTTTGATGACCTCTTGGGTCACACTGTCTCGACATCCCTTATCGGTTAGTGTTTGGGTCGCTCTTTCAAACTCCCTGTGGGTTTCTTTCCTAGTTGAGCAAAAATGCTCTAATAACTGAAATGTGACGACAGCCAACGGAATATGACAATTACATACAAAGAATATTAAAGAAGCAACGAAAGGATGAAAGGAAAAGGATAAAAGGAAAAAAGATAAAGGAAAGTTATAGGCTGGGATCAGCATGACGGCTCAAACAAATCGACTGGAAATAGAAGACAAGCCAAGAATGCACAGAGAAAAAAAAGGGGGGCGGGGGCAAGGACGTCGATATAAACTGGGCCAGTTGTAAACATGACGATACAAAGAAGCTTCCAGGGAGTAAACTGGTGGATGAAAGGCTTTGAAAAAGGAGGACATCGATGGCGCCCTTTTTGTTCCAGATTAAATCTGTAGACCCATCTTTTATTGCACTGCCCATTCGTCTGCTTAGGGTTAATATTTTTACGAAAAGAGAAATTAGCTAATTTTTTCTTCTTTTTTTTATTTCTCAAGATATTTCAGATTCCTTCTGCGTGAATGATGAAGTCGCCATGTCTCTGTGACAGTGAATCAATCCGACTCTGGCCTACCACGTGGGTAAAGCGGCTGGTGTTGTGGTGGACTCGTGGACTCGGCACTGATTTATATCGTTCTTTTATCACTGTTCAGTTTGGGCGGTGGTTCCAGTCTGCAATTTATCTTTGGGCTCATTTCGAAATTCGGCTTTTCCCGTGAGGTTAAAATTCTTGCCATTATCCCAAAATATTCGGTCGGGATTACATCATCCAAATGTTAACTGTGGGAAATCGTCATGGTTGATGCAAGCAGCTGAGTATATGGGCAAAATGTATCTTTTGATAATATATGGGTAATATTTCCGAAGTGTGTGTGTGTGTGTGTGTGTGTGTGTGTGTGTGTGTGTGTGTGTGTGTGTGTGTGTGTGTGTGTGTGTGTGTGTGTTTATAAAAAATGAGAATTCCTCAATTCACAAATCAGTACGTCGACGTTTCAGTTGTATTCATATTTTCTTTTTAGATCATACTATGCATCATCATAGGCTATGTTCTTTCTCCTGATCATGTTATGTTTGTCGTGTGATCTTTTTGTCCTCTAAAAACCTTCTTAGCAATTTAGCGGCATTGTGGCCATTGCCGTATGTATGTGTGCGTATTATAAATAATAATGACAATAAATAACTTTCAGTCTAGTTACAACGAACAGACTACGATAAAAAATAACTGCGTTTAATTAAGGTTTTGATTAGGCTGTAACTTATCAAATGGCAGACAGGCAATGATGACAAATCATGCTCATTATTCACTGCCGATGTGCGAATATCATTTTCTATCGCCTTTGCTACACTATGCAAATCAGCCTTTCATCGGCCTCACTCAAAAAAAAAGTCATTACCGGCGATGTTTTGATTGATGATCGTTGATGAGTGAAACTTAAAATGGATTTGCGGCTCATAGAGGCTGCGAATTCCCACACTTCCAGCGAGTGAATTCCATCAATATGAAATACTCTTGTTTAAGTAACGTTAATTAATAAAGAGAATTTGTTAAAACTCCTCTTCGGAAATGAGCGGTAATATAAGTATGTTAATTTTCTTAGGAGAAGTACTGGCATCAAACAAAATTTTGCTACACTGTTTTGGAGAAGGAAGACCGCAAAACAAAATAGGTCCTAAACTAATCTTCTTTATGGCTTCAGCCACTTCGTGTCTTTTAATAATGATGTGCAAAATGTATAATTAATAAAGGTTACTATGCGCCAAACAACTAATATTCGATAATCAAAGTTACTCTTCTCAGCTTAGAGCATATAAAAAATGTCTTAAACCTGTAAGGTTTAAAAAATGAATAACCATGGCAAAAAAATCCTATACGTTTCCCAATGTGCATAATATATGTAGTACAAATTAAATAATGGATTCTATCGTATTAAAGATTTATTCTAACTGAAACTCAGCCCGATCAAATTATCTCTCTCTTTCTCTCTCTGGTAATAGCTGACTGAGTTACACACTAATTTTCAAAGAAAATAATTTTCCCTCGCAGTAACACTTCTGCTTAATATCTCATTTATTTAAATAAAAAAAACAAAAAATAAATGAAAACTTTCAATCAGCCTAAATTACAGACACTGACTTCCTTCTCCGTCTACAAACAAAATTCCCTTTATAATAGGATTTTTCCTCTCGTCTTGTATTAAGATTCACATACTGAAAAAGAAAATCTAGATTTACAATGCTACAGTTAGGATTACAAGGTTGGGTACCCCACTGATAAAAGCTCATACTGAAACAAACTTCATCAAACACAAGTACTCAGAGCCAAAGACTAAATAACCTAAGAAACAAAATTAAAATTCGTGCGTATTTACAGACCGCAAAAGTAGTGTTTCCTTTGTGGGGTTCCAGTATTTCTTAAGGAGAATTTAATCCTATGAATTTATAGGAATGAAACGACGAGAAGGATTTCGGTATCCCCAGCATCTGCAAATCCTTCCCGGTGACAATTCTAACGACAGATAAAGTTTTGGCCGTGAGGGAAAAAGCCGAAACTCTTTGAAATTTGAGAGAATTCCAAAAGAAAGTCTGGAAAAGCATTCTTTGATGCGGAAGAATAAAAGGGCGAAAGCTGTTGCAGCATTGTGGTTTTTCCGTTGCCGAGATAAAATACTGTAGGGATTCAGATTCGAAATCACGTCGCCAGAAGGAGAAAACTGTCGTGGGAGGCTAAGAGAGAAGACTGAGGAAGATGGGAAGAGGAGGAAGAGAGGAGAAGAGGTGGGGAAGAAAGGACGGACAGCGATTTCAAAAGCGCCATTCACCAACTTTCCTGATTAACTTGAGGTGCATCAATGGTGTGGCCCTCAGCGCCATGGTGCCAGATTCGATACGTGTTTATGTATTATCCGGCACCAAAAGATACTGTCTCCATCCACTTCTGCCTCACCATCCCAACTATCCTGTCCGTTAAGTTCACACACCTTTTGCATACGCATTTTTCCTCGATCTCTGGAGGGTCTCAATGTGTAGCCTCTTTGCTTCTCTGTCTCCCAAAACTATATTGAACATTTTTTTTTATTTCTATACTTCTTGACTGCGTCTGCTGATCACTTCTCTTTTTATCTATTCATTATTTCTCTCTTCCATGTTAAATATTTCTCTCCCCATTGTAACCATAATTTGACAATTTCCGATAAACAGCTATTTTCTCTCGTTTATGAGAAAGTAGAGGCGTGTGACATAAGGCTTTCTATATCAGTATAACATTCAATTTCATTCTCTAGTACAAACAAGTTAGAAGAAAATTAATCTGAAAAAAATGAATACATTTACTTTCCTCGTTTTCACATCGTCAAGCCTGTAATCGCTAAAGACTGGGAAAGTGATTAAATCACTTTCAAGGAAAAAGCAAAATATCTTTGGAATCTTACCGCTAATTCATCACCACATTTCACCGTGAATGAATGTCGGGGCTGGTCATTACTTGGGCGGGTCACGATCATACAATGCTGGAAGCGGACGGATCCTGGCACATCTGTAAAATAAAAGGCAGTTCATGGCGTTAGCAACAACGTTTCAAAAGTACTCGCTGAAAGAATGATAACATTCACAGGAACGAGAAGCTAGAAAAAGCCAATTGATGCAGGTGTAAAGGTACCAGATAAAAGAATGTGATGTAAAGAGAGCACGGAATGAAGTTTAAAGATTATACAATGCTGACTTTGAACTGGGATAGTGAAGAAAACTGCAGAAACAAGTACTAGGCCATGAAAGTATTTGCAAAGGTGAGAGATGACGTTAAATGTGATAAAAAATAATACTATTAGGGTAAAATAAACCAGGAAGATAGGGCAGTGATTATCAATTTGGTTGATGGGAAAAATAAAAGCACCTGATTCGTACAGGAGTTTGGGAGAGGAAATAATGGATGGCAATAAGATGACCAAAGAGGTAGCAGAATGAGAACAAAAGATTGGGAGAAAGACTGTTATTTTCTATGGAAGTCTAGGTGGGAAGATATGAAAGGACTGCTGAGCCAACTCTCTTTTATGGAAGTAAAGTGTGAATGTGGAAAGAATAAGAAAGAAAAAAGTCCTGAGGCTGAGAAAACTGCGGTCATCGTATATGTTGCGTCAGAGTAACTGGAATGGTGAGAAATGCGGAGATATGGAGAAGTGATTAAAAACATTAGCTTACATTAAAAGAAGGATCACAGAGTTCTGAAAAGATTTGGCCATGTGAAAAGAATTGGCAACGATAGGTTTGTGAAGAGTTTATAATTCTGAAAAAAAAGAATGGGGAGAGTAGCAAGACCTAGGAAGGGGTGCAGAGAAGGAGTGAAAGAACGCTTTTGCCTTTGCATCCTGATTTACATTTAGATGGTAAGGTCTGAAATGTCAGTGACTCTTTTACGATTTTAGGTGTAACTTTGGATAAGAAATTGACTTTTAAGAAACATGTGCTCAATACTGCTTCCTCTGTTTCTCAAAAAGTATCTTGCGGAAATGTTCTAGAATGTTCCAAGAAGAAGCTGTTATGTCTATGTGTTTTAACTCTTTTCTTCTTCTTTATTTTGAATACTGTTCTGAATTGTCGTCTTCGGGTGCTGACTCTCATCTCCTACTCTTGGACAGAGTTATGTTATCATCCATGTTTATTTTGCAAACTCTTAGTGTTGACTTGTGGCATAGACGTAAAATGGGTTCATTAAGTTTTTTGCATAAAATGTACTAAAACGAAAAACATCCACTCTGAACTCTTCTGTACCTGCTATAGCTGTATTTGCTTGCAACATTAGGCAGGCTGCCGCTACAAACACTGTGTTGCTTTCTAGTATCAGGTTTGATGCACACAGTTTGCTGAAAGTTTTAGCTTTACTACAACTATGACGTGGTAGATTTTGCTAGTGAAGTTGTGGAGCAAATCAACTCCTGCTTCCTGCTGACGTCTCCTTAATATCAGGTGTATCGGTTTTATTTTCTG
>NC_089784.1:37803069-37840569 GCF_040412425.1 Macrobrachium rosenbergii
GGTATAACCGTATTTCTTTTATGAAGTCTAGTTTATGAATAATGAACATTGCCTAGTGAAAATGCATAAGCTATTCCCGTGCAGTAAGTAGGAATTAGGGAAAGTCAGGTGAAAGTAAATGCAGGCAAGCCTTGGATCCTGAGCCCCATTGGTTGGAAGAAGAATAGCCTTTACCAATACTAACTTCGTATGGTAGCCGCAAGTGTACGAACACCGTTGCATTATACTTTAACTGAAGCAAGGAAAACTGACTGTGTCCAAAGTTGACTAAGTGGTTCATGTAACTTCTCCTCACTATCACAGCACATTCTGTTCTTTGTTGGGACTAGGTGGGTAATGAAGGGGTTTGATGTACTTCATTTGTTACAGAAATAATCCAATTATTCAATACATAGTTCAGACTGGCGACCTAACCCAATTAAGTAGTTGTCTGTCTTTTGGGGGTAACTTTTAGCTTCAACTGACAGCTTATGTGTGTCTTCGGCAGAGCATGGCCACATAAAATGCAGTAATTAATTAAAAAACTCATTAGCCAAAGTCCACACGTAACACTGGCGAACCTCGCTAAGAACTCTAATTAATTTAAAGAGAAAAGAATTGGGAATCAAATTAATTACACATCAATTTCAGAGAAAAGTCAGATCATATTTAATTTCATGGTAATTCTTCCAAACAAGGAGACAGCAGTATGATAGCAGTAAGGATACCAATTTTTATAAAGAAATTAGCATAGATAGGGAAGTGTGCATTGAGAGCAGCTAATTTATAATTTACAGTTTACACAGTCCTAAAGAAAAACTTTGCCGAGTTAGGACACGCTGCCAGTCACATATTTTCCAAGGTCGTTATCGAGTCATATTTATTATTTTGCTATTTGCTGGCCAACGAGTATTGTATGATATATAATTTTGTACTAGATAGCTCAGGGCAAGACAAAGAATGGAGAATGTGTGCTTAGCGTCTTTTCATAGCTTAGGGCGGACAAAATTTGTGAAGTTCATAGAATTTCAAAACCAGTAACCTGTTCGTCACTATGAAGAGTCCACTGATTGAGCGTGATGGAGCTAATAAGTTTTCATATCGCGGGAAGCATATCTAATTTCCATGTCATTAATATAGCAAGCGAACGGCAACAGTTAATTTCATAATTTGCATTTTGAAGTAACGTAAATTCAGGCCCATCAAGACGTCACGAATCCATTTCCTTTTGTGTTGCTAATGGCCACTTAATAAGCATGGCAGATACTGGAAGCAGCTAATTCGGTGTGAGATAGAAAAAAAGGACAAGAAACAACAAATGTAGATCACAGTAAATTCGTATTCCATCTCCATAACGTACAATCGCATGCATTGTTGGTATATTTAGTTAAAATTTGCATTCCTACATTTGCTTTGTTTGTTTTGTGAGAGGAATTCGGGTGCTTTGTGTGTTTCAAGTGTAAACAAACACTGTGCCTTGAGACGACATGTATTATTCAACGAGACTGCGCCTAGCCACATTTTGTTTTTGAATCAACAGCTGTGTGATCACGTGACCCGTCCGACATTTTGGGGAACGGGTTGACTGCTACCCTGTCCGCCATCTTAAAACCCTTGTTGTTTGTGTGATTGGTGCCTGTGTGGCGACACAGTCACCTTAGCTTCTGCCTCAATTGCCACTTCAGGAACTACTTTGTTTTGCATAGTAATCCTACTTGCAAAATCTTAGACAGCCATAGGATTCATCAATAGATAGGAAATTAGGTGCAGGATTCCATACAATAGGTAAAAGCAAGGAATAATTTAGTTAGCGAATTATTTATTTAGGAATATATAACAAAAAGAAGAAAAGTTCCTAAACAAATACACTGTCGCAGGAAATTATATCAAAGAAAACGAACTTCATCATTTAACCGTACTTCAGTGTAAGACATACAATGCAGGGGCAACAGGGAAAGTTATGATTGCTAAGACAATCCATTGCTGAAATAGACCAAGGAAGACGTATTTCAAAATAAGAAACCTGCCAGTGTGCCTTTATAACAATTTTACTTATTTTCTCAGGCAGCACGAACTTTGCTGGCTGAATACCTCTCTCTCTCTCTCTCTCTCTCTCTCTCTCTCTCTCTCTCTCTCTCTCTCTCTCTCTCTCTCTCTCTCTCTCTCTCTCGTCTATTCAAGTAAGCGTTCAACATAAATCCAAAGTACGTGAACCTTCTTCATCGAAAGAACAGGCCAACACCGGAATAATTAATTAAACTAAACCTAATAAAAAGAAACACCTCTGTCCCACAGATACATGAGGACAAGTTAAGCTAACAAAAAATCAGTTATAGAAAACTGTCAGTCACGAGTGAGGACTAGTATCCAGACCTAAGCAAAAAGTAGACTTCCTCCCTCTGCATGAAAGGAAGTAGCAGCTGGTACTAGGAACTAGTCACTCACGAGGGCCTCAAAAGCAACCACAATTTATTTTTTCTTTTCCACAGTGCCACTAATCTGAGGCACTGTCCCAACCTGAATAGCTTACATCTCTCTCTCTTTTACCTTCCCTTTCTCTTCCACTCATTTGTTACACTCTGCTGGGGTAGAGTGCATTTTCCTTGACCACAAATTAGTTGAATACAAGTCAAGTGTTGTCCCTAGGAGTGCACTGGCACCATAGTGCCACCAAAAGGAAAAGAAAACCAGAAAAGGAACACAGAAGAAAGTCCTTTTGTTACATAAGTTACAATAATGCATAACAATACTGAGTGCCACCAGTGTGACCTTTACACGACACAATCAACCACAGTGCCACCTTATTGAAATGGTGCCACACCCTTGAAGTGTCATCCCAACTCTGAGGGACACTTCCTCGCTGCCCCAGTATGTCCAGTCAACCCGGATAGACACCTTACCCACCAGAACCATGGCAACAGAGAATCATAGAGCCTTCATGGAGCTGGGGCAGGCGGCAGGTCTCACGGGATTGGACCTTACCAAGTGGGTTAAGGAACAGCTGGATGACTTGGCCATGCAAGAGAAGGAAGAAAGACTGGAATGGAGGAGGTATGAAGCCGAATAGAGGCAGGTGGAAGACGAAAGAGAAGAACACAGAAGACAGCATGAGTTAGCTTTCAAGGAGAGTGAAATAGTTCTCAAAGAAAAGGAGCTCGAGCTGGAAAGAACGAGAAGACAAAATGCCAAAGCTATGGCTATACACCAAGCCTCCAACCCCACACCTGCTGCACCAAATGCTCCAATCTCGAGCATTAATTCCCTCATCCCCAAGTGGACTGAGGACGAGCCAGAGGCATGGCTGGAGGAAATAGAGGCACTCTTTGATAACTATAGCACCACGGAGACAGAAAGGGCCTTGGTGCCAGCCAAGCACATGGAGGGAAAAGCTAAGGCAGCCCTTTGCTCACTGGAGAAGAGTCAGAGAGGCAACATGGCTGAAGTGCGTAGAATCATCACAAAGACCTAGGATATAACCCCGGAGAAATGGAGACAGCGGTTCCGAGATCTTGCCAAGGAAGTCGGCTGGTCCTGGACTGAATTGGTCTGTCACAAGACCCAGTTCGACTCCTTGTCTTGCACTATGTTTGAGGACCTCTTTCAATCGGACCATGCTGGAGGATCTTTACCAATGTGTACCTGGGCCCCTTGCTGTATATCTAAATGATAAGCAACCCACCACCCTTATGGAAGCCTGCCGTTTGGCTGATTCATGGGAAACCTTCAACCAGTCCCACGGCACATCTCAGCAGCGTATAGTGCCCCCCGGATACCTCTCAGGCTCGACTTGCCCGAAGAATGGACTGCCTAGCAAGCCTCCATGCACCCACTGTAAGAGGGCAGGGCACACTGCAGCTGACTGCCGATACAACTAGGCACTAATAAGCAGCCTCCTACCAATAACCAGAACTCCTCTCCCTCTACATCCACTCAACCTTCTCCACCAACTGTCACCGCAGGCCACCGAGCCCCTACAAAGGGCCAGTGCCGATCCTGTTGTGCTGTCAGCCACCACAGTGCTGGACATCTGGCCTGTCCACATCATGTCTGCACCACCAAGTTCATCAACCTCATTAGCACCTCATTCTCTGCAGCTGGGCCGCATAAGATACTGTACCCAAAGAGGTTGGAGATCCAGTTCATCTTGGTGGGCCCCCTTAAGGGCTCTGGCCTGCCAGTGACTCTTCTGGTCACGGTAGACACGGCAGCAGACATTATTCTGATCTCCAGGGCCCAAGTGCCAGCTGGTGCCACAGTTGACCATAAAAACTGGTGGGAGATGAAGTGGATAGAGGGCCACACCATTACCATTCCCACAGTCAAGCTCCAGGTCACGACACCTTGGAGCACCCTACCCCACCGCCTTGGCGTGGTGCGTGGAATTCGGCCCAGAGTGGACTTCCTATTGGATCGGGACCTCCTCTGGGGAAGCCCTTCCCAACGCTACTTCGCAGCTCCACGGAGGCCCAGACTGTAAGAGAACCCCAAGAAGGAAAACCACCTTCCGCCCACTGAAGTGGTCAGCGGAAGGGGCACACACCAAACCATTCTCAGCCTAGTCCTCTCCATTCACAAAGGGGCAGCCAACAAAGAGGTCCTCCCTCTCCCCGAAGAGACATGCAGGGGGACCAATACCACTGTAGGACGTGTAAGCGGACCGGCCACTCCACTAATTGGGAGGGCTGCCCAAATAAGCAATGGCCAGCGGACGCCCCAGAGCAAGACTCTCCAAGAGGCTTTGATCTCCAGCTGGGACAGGAATCTCTGCCGCAGCCAAATTCAAGCCATCCGCAAGGTGTTGCACCTCCAGACCCCTTGTCAGGCATGCCTGACCCCCAACTGCTGCCAGTGCCACTTGCAAGCACTGAGCAGTGCCACGCTCCGTCCAACACGGACGTTGAGCCACCAATTAAGGAGGACCTTGTGCCTGGTCCAAACCATGAGGCGGATGCTACTCCGGGAGATCCAGGATCCCTCACAGCACTAATCATGGCAACCGGAGAGCACCTCCGCACCCCCAGAGGATGAACCCCTGGTGGATCAATCTGTCACACCTTCTCTGGGAGACCAGGAACTGGCCTCCTCAGACGCTGAGGTCAAGATCGCTCTCGCTCCATTTGTCGCAGCAGCTGGAGTAGGGAGCCTTCCGGTAGCTTCTGAAACTATCCGACTTCACGCCCACTAGTCTGTCTGGCCTTTCCCCAGGGTCGGTACCCTCATTACCTCCCAGGTCCGATGTAGTTAGGCCTTGGAGGAACACGAAGAAGAAGAAGGGGCGGAAGAGAGCCCAGTAGTTGCAGAGCCATGAGCTCATCCTGGCACTAGTGCCCTCTCAGCATAATGCCTTACCATCTTAGAGTGATCCTGGCCCCTTGCCCAGAGGAGGTAGCCAGCGTGATCTCTACCATACAGTAGCCTAGACCTGATTGAGTACATCAGAGTAGTAACCTTGTCACTTACACCTTCCATCAAGCCGCAGTAACCAAGTAAGTACATTGTAACTGAAATCAGACAACCTAAACTATTGTGAAGAGAGCCACTAAGCTCATGACACGCATGGCCTAAGACCTCAGTGAGGCAAGCATTTTTCATATGAGGCAGACCTCATGTACCAACCGGTAATTATCAATTGTAGTGCAGAAAACCTTGTAACTTAGCTAGTTCACTGTCCCTTACATTGGGGCTACGGCCGTGTTCTGATAGGTTAGGATAGTAGATACCATGGAATGTACCATTTGGCTAGGTCTAAAACATCACGATTGTAAGAGGTAGCACTTAATAATCATAAGCACCTTTGAGTACACCTAGGATTCAGTAAGTAAGTGATGAAAGCTCATATCCTTTTTAGAGTTAGGCAGATCCGTAGCTAGTTAGACTGCATGGGACAAATCTGCTCAGGGGAGAAGAGTAAAGTAATAGAGGCGAACAGCTTGCTTAGTAGAGACCTTCACGCCGGAAAGGGGGTGAAGGCCTTCTTAAGGGGGAGAGCTTTTATAAATATTCTGCTGTTCACCCCCTCTGCATTATTTTAGTAGGGATATTATTCTAACAAAGACAGGACAGTGTCTCTGTCGAAGCTAGAAGAATATGGGCTGGGAGGTAGACGGTGTTTTCAAAAGTAACGTCCTTTAGTAGCGGATAGGTTAGCATTAGGGACCTAACCCACAGGGAGGGTTTTCACCAAGTCATCTCTAGCGAAAGTGGTCTAAGCTTCCTTTTTCCCTGTTCCATGCATTTGGCAATGTTTTGTCAAATTTTCAGACTGCCGGAGGCTACATACCAGTATTGGTGACAGAAACAACAGCAGCCCTGACCTGACCTGGTGCCAGAGAGAGATACCCACTGTCGGACACACACATCGCTCTCAAGTCCTTTACTTCCTCCTGTCCGTTTTTACTAATAACTTTGTCCTTTGTTCTTCCTCTTGTCTGTTTTTTCACTAAGTGAATAGACGATATGTGTTGTTCGAGGCTGGTAACTCTTCTTCTGAACTTATTTTCCATTTTTTCCCTTCCGCCACCATTTACAAGAACCTGGTATAACTGTATTTCTTTTATGAAGTCTAGTTTATGAATAATGAACATTGCCTAGTGAAACTGCATAAGCTATTCCCGTGCAGTAAGTAGGAATTAGGGAAAGTCAAGTGAAAGTAAATGCAGGCAAGCCTTGGGTCCTGAGCCCCACTAGTTGGAAGAAGAATAGCCTTTACCAATACTAACTTCGTACGGTAGCCGCGAGTGTACGAACGCCGTTGCATTATACTTTAACTGAAGCAGAGAAAATTGACTGTGTCCAAAGTTGACAAAGTGGTTCATGTAACTTCTCTCACTATCACAGCACATTCTTTCTTTGTTGGGACTAGGTAGGTAATGAAGGGGTTTGATGTAACTCATTTGTTACAGAAATAATCCAATTATTCAATACACAGTTCTGACTGGGGGTAACTTTTAGCTTCAATTGACAGTTTATGTGTGTCTTTGGCAGAGCAGGGCTACATAAATTGCAGTAATTAACCCTTTCCTGCCCAATTGACGCCATATTACGCAACAACCCCTACCCCCTTCTTGTCTGACTGACGTAATTTTACGTAAAATTTACCGACATTTTTCGTACATGTGGTAGGGTAAATCTTTTTATTCTCGGACAGTTGGTGGTTTCCAACAGGCTAAAGCATACCTTGGACCGTAAACTCAGGCATCGATACGCCAGGCAAGCAGTCCCTATACTGCGCATGCGCAATTCCCACAGGCATAGTAAATTTCCCACAATGAAATCAGCTGATCCTACCACGTTTTTCTCGTATCTTACATTTTTTTATAAAATGTAGGATTACATTATTGGAAACACTCTGTTTGGTATCCTCTATTTTCTATAAATTTTTAGTTCCTCTACTGTGCATGCGCAAAATCCATGACGTAGTAAAATTCTCACAATGACATCAGCTGATCGCACCCACGCAGGCCTGGCAGGCCACACTTCTGTCAGAGACCATGCGTACGAGGCTGGGTAAACACGTGTGGCTGTTTACATACAGCGACGTCAATCGAGAACAGTTTCCAACATGCTTTCGCAAAGTTTTTACGGTAAAACTAGCGGAAATTTGTTAGTGCATCACATAAGAGACGTCTGAATTTCAGGCAGGGCTCTGAATCTCATTTTTCATTATCATATATATCGATATTTAGAGAATTTTGTTGGCTTTCTCATAAAAAATAATTCATTCACCCAACTGTTATAGCTTTTGAGCTACGAACGATAATGTTGACAACGGTAACATTTTTTTCGTTTCGAACAGCTTATAACGTCAAAATGAAACTGTTGCTGTTACCAAAGCCATTTTTCTTGACTCTCACTTTATTCCTCAACCTTTCCTCTACATTTTTGTATATTTACAAAGTAATTTCTATGATAAAATCCGAGGTACAGCTCTTCAAAAAAAATGTCTAGCGATAATTCTCACCGTATGCCTGGCGGCGCGCTCTGTTTCTTACCCACTTTTCTATCAATTTTTCACCAACTGGACTTATTCGTTTTTCATTGTTTTATATGTCGATATTTAGAGAATTTTCTTGGCTTTCTCATAAAAAATAATTCATTCGCCTAACTGTTATAGTTTTTGAGCTACGAACAATAATGTTGACAACGGTAACTTTTTTTCGTTTCGATCAATTTATAACGTCAAAATGAAACTGTTGCCGTTACCAAAGCCATTTTTCTTGACTTTCCCTTTATTCTTCAACTTTTCCTCTACTTTTTCGTATATTTACAAAGTAATTTCTATGAAAAATAACCGACATAGGGTTCTTCAAAAAAAAATTTTCTAGCGATAATTCTCACCATCGGCTGGGCAGAGCGCTCTGTTTCTCACCCTCTTTTCTATCAATTTTTTCACCAACTGGACTTATTCGTTTTCCATTTTTTATATGTCAATATTTAGGGAATTTTATTGGCTTTCTCATAAAAAATTATTCATTCGCCTAACTGTTATAGCTTTTGAGCTACGAACGATAATGTTGACAACGGTAACATTTTTTTTCGTTTCAATCAAATTTTAACGTCAAAATGAAACTATTGCCGTTACCAAAGCCATTTTTCTTGACTCTCACTTTATTCTACAACTTTTCCTCTACATTTTCGTATATTTACAAAGTAATTTCTATGAAAAATAACTGAGATAGGGCTCTTCAAAAAAACTTTTTTTCTAGCCATAATTCTCACCATACGCCGGGCAAATCGCTCTGTTTCTTACCCTCTTTCTATAAATTTTTTCACCAACTGGAGTTATTAGTTTTTCATTGTTTTATATATCAATATTTAGAGAAGTTTGTTGGCTTTCTCATAAAAAATAATCCATTCGCCTAACTGTTATAGCTTTTGAGCTACGAACGATAATGTTGACAACGGTAACATTTTTTTTCGTTTCAATCATATTATAACGTCAAAATGAAACTGTTGCCGTTACCAAAGCCATTTTTCTTGACTCTCACTTTATTCTACAACTTTTCCTCTACATTTTCGTATATTTACAAAGTAATTTCTATGAAAAATAACCGAGATAGGGCTCTTCAAAAAAAAAATTTTCTAGCGATAATTCTCACCATACGCAGGGCAAATCGCTCTGTTTCTTACCCTCTTTCTATAAATTTTTTCACCAACTGGACTTATTCGTTTTTCATTGTTTTATATATATCAACATTTAGAGAATTTTGTTGGCTTTCTCATAAAAATAATTCATTCGCCTAACTATTATAGCTTTTGAGCTACGAACGATAATGTTGACAACGGTACCATTTTTTCGTTTCAATCAATTTATAACGTCAAAATGAAACTGTTGCCGTTACCAAAGCCATTTTTCTTGACTCTTACATTATTCTTCAACTTTTCCTCTACATTTTCGTATATTTACAAAGTAATTTCTATGAAAATAACCGAGATAGGGCTCTTCAAAAAATCTTTTTCTAGCGATAATTCTCACCATACGCCGGGCAGAACGCTCTGTTTCTTGCCCTTTTTCTATCAATTTTTTCACCAGCTGGACTTATTCGTTTTCCATTCTTTTATATGTCGATATTTAGAGAATTTTGTTGGCTTTCTCATTAAAAATAATTAATTCGCCTGACATTCATAGTTTTTGGGTTACGAACGTAAATATGAAAATAAGTAAATATTTTTTTTTTTTCGTGAAATAACTCACATTTTTTTGTATTTAGAGGGCTGGGACTCTTATTCTGACTATTCCACCATAAAATATAAACATTTAGAAAAAAAAGGACAGCAAAATGAACGTTGTTGGCATAAAATTTCTATTTTTGCTGAATTTTCGAAATAATTATTTTTTCGCACTGTCGAGCGCTCCCAGACACATCGGGGCTCATGTGCCCTCAGTGATGTGATTACTATACAGATATGAAAGGGTTAATTAAAAAACTCATTACCCAAAGCCCACACGTAACAATATATATATATATATATATATATATGTTACAGTCAACATGCACTAATAATCGGTCATTACGCCGTAATGACTGAAATTTCAGTCATCACGCCGTAATGCACTTAGGGACATTTGATCCCCCTACAAAGAGCTAGTACTAAACACGGCAAAACAGTGAGTCACCTACACTGTTTCGCCGGGTTTAGTACTAGTCCCTGGGGGTCAAATGTATTTCAACCGTGTTTAGTACTATAGTTCGACAGATCTAAACTGATAGATTGTTTACCTCCTTGAGAAAAGCGCTGCTGCCACTTCTCTTAACCTTTAAATCGTCCCCTTCTTAAGTCTTCAGCCATCTCCCAGTAGGGCAATATTTGGGACAGTACTCAATGGAAGTGACCTTATAAATCCTCATCCGTTAACTCCATCCCCATTCCATTTGGTTATTACTTTGGAGACTTTATTTATTGTTATATTTGCTATGACTTTTACCTGTAAATTTTACGTACATTACATATCTTATTTGATGATCTTTTCATTAAAAGTAATAAAAATCTGTAATTACCATTTATTGTCTTATGACATTTTCATATAATCTCGTCAGTAGAGTACCTTATATTTATTTTTTTTTATTATTTAACTTTTCCATCTGCCATACTATCCATTTCCTAAACAAGTTTGTAACATTTTGCATTTCATTGCCCCGTATTTTAAGTTTCCCCTAATCTTCATTCATCAAGTTATGATTTACTTTAGTTTCATTTCCTTTTTCATAGTATATTTTATCTTTAAAACCACACAGTATTCTGCCTTATTCTCTCTTGACTACAATTTCATTGATCTCCATTCTATTTGGTTATAACTTTTAGGGCTGTAATATTCTCTTATGTTTTTATAATGTATACCTTTCAAGTTTTGCATAAAATACATGGCATTTTATCTAAAACTGTTTTGCATTTAAAGTAAAAAAAAAAAAAAATCGGCCATTACTATGCATCATTTCTTATGACATTTTCTTCTGAAAAATATATGACATACAGAAATGAAAACATAGTGTAAAAAAAAAGATTGATTATAACTCACAAATCTAATGCATGTAACAATTTTTACTTTTTATAAGGTTGTTGCACATAAACTCATCATTGGGAGAGAAATAATTTATTTACAGTAATTACCACAGGAATTGCAATAATATGATTATATACAAAATGTACATTACGAAGAATCTTCGTCGTCAGATGACCTTAGTTCAATAACGAACGAGTCAATATATTTATCGATACAGATATCTTTTGCAGCATCGGCTATTTGCAAATTTTCGGAATGTTTAACTGCATTTGCCCAGTTTTCAGCCGTCACTGACTGAATTGCTTCTTTGACGAGAGGTTTAAGATCAGCCATTTTAAAATTGTTTCTTTTTGCCACATAGGTCTTTACTTGGGCCCAAATCAGTTCAATGGGATTGTATTCACAGTGATATGGAGGTAACCTAACCACTTGATGTCCATTGTCTCGTGCCATTCTGTCTATAACATAATCATTTCTGATTCCATACGACAGTGATTTGACCATTTCCAGTAATTCACACTTGTTCAAATTATCACTTGGATTTGCACCCTTATTCTTTAGCCACTCCTTCATAACGTCTTTTTGTCTGTAGACAATACTAAACATTGTCGGAGGTTTGTCAATTCGTACGGAATGATATGAGGCGTTATCCAAAACAAGGATAGACGATGGCGGTATATTTGGAAGAAGTTGATACTTGAACCATTCTTCAAACATTTTAGAATTCATTTGATGGTGGTAATCACCATCATTTTTAGATTCAAACACTAAGTCTGCATTTTGTACAAATCCTTCCTTAGAGCCAGCATGCAGAATGACGAGTCTTTTTCTCTTCCAGTAGGCGGTTTCACTCCCGTTGCTTTTTTTTGAATTCGTATCCATCCAGCAATGATTCACTGTATAGTTTTGATTTACCCAAGTTTCGTCAATGTATATCACTGAATCACTCCCCTTCTCTCGAATAATTTTCATTTTCCTTAGAAATGCTGTTCTTGCACTAACCACATCAGGCCGTTCCAGAAGAAATGGTTTTCCGTTCACTCTTCCGTATTTAAAACCCATTTCTTTTAAAATTATGCGCAAAGATTCCTTACTTCCACTGAATAACGTATTTTCTTTAAATTCACACAGGATTTTATCAAGATTGGGTTTTTCTTCTCTGACATAGAAATTGAGAACAATTCTCCGCAAAGTACATTTATCAAAATCGTCTATGTTTGTCACAGGTTTTGACCTTTTCCGTTTCTTCTTGTTGCTGAACGGCGGAGTTGCATAATTTTCCTCAGACTCTCTTGCCTCTTTGCAACAACGATGAATGGTAGCTTCGCTCAACTTTGTTGCCTCAGTGGCACGGAGAACTGCTTGCGATACATCACGAAGTGGACCGCCATTCAGTTTTTCTGTGACGAAGTACTTATAAACGTAATAAGCCATTCGTCGGGCTTTTCCTGGCAGATGACCGCTTGGAATCTCTTCCATGATCAACCGTATCACAGCGTACTTTCTGAAGGAATGAATTAATTTCCCTACTGACTATTGTTCTCGGTAAACTAAAGGAAGAAGTCATTCTTTTTGGCGCGTAATTAAGTTCTCAGCTAGACCGGGCGGTCGGGCTTATCCAAAGTGTAGCTTAAGAGATAAACTTCATGGTTTAATAGGCTTGGCCCACCTTCATATCGCCTGTCAAAGCTTACGAGAAAAGTGGCAGCGTCTTTCGAAGCATTTGTCACGTTTATAAATGCGATTTCTAATCTTATTTACAAATAAAATTAAAATCACAATATGTGAACGTGTAAGTACATCAAAACATGCTAAAAACTTTAAACTACTCATTTATTGATTCGTGTTTATAAAGTTAAGGTATTAAAAACTGGATACTGGTAGATGTGGCAACAGGGTTCTTACCCAAAGAAAACAACAATCTCTCAGTTTAGATCTGTCGAACTATAGCTCCTGGGGGGATCAAATGTCCCTAAGTGCATTACGCGTGATGACTGAAATTTCAGTCATTACGCGTAATGACTGATTACGCGTGTTGACTGTAACATACATACATATATATACATATATATATATATATATATATATATATATATATATATATATATATATATATATATATATATATATATATATATATATATATATATAGCCTACAGACGAAAGAACACAAGGTTAAATAAGAGAACAAATGTGGTATCATTACTATGGCTAATCCCTAAAAATCCATGAGATAGCGTTAGAACTTTCGAAGGTTGCTGTTCACGTGAATGAGTTAATTTCCACCCTTATTTCTCATCGTTTCACCAAGTATTTGAGGCACGCACATCATAAAGAGAATACCTTGAACTAGCGAAGCAATAACACATATAAAAGCATAGATAGGGACGCTGGAACATTTATGATTGAATGTTATCACGTATGTACGCAACTGGGTTCTTGAGTTCTTGTAGATAAAGCATATAGCAAGTAAGATAAAATGCTAGACAAAAAAATTGGAGGAAGAAAAATGCACTTCGTTGCCTCCGACAACGACGAGATAAGTTTTGCCTTCAGTGCGACAATCCCCCCAAAAGTCTTCGGCCACTTTCAAGAGCCAGCATTATCAAGATTATTATAATGCAGAATTGGTTGCACATAAAGTCTATTTCGCACAGTCATCCTCTTATTCTTTTCCTTTCTATTTTCCCTCCCTGCCTTTCTTCCCCCACTCTTTGTCTTCCATTCCAGGCGTCCCCTATTCCTCCCATCTCTCTTAATTAAGTTCCGTCACGTTTCAGTATACCGTAAAGACCGGAGGAGCCCCCGAAAGCAGGCACTTGGCGGCTTTTCTCATTATTTACTGGAAGGCGGTTGGGGTGGGGGGATGAGGTAGGGAGACAGACAAAGAGAAGAACGAGGAGAGAAAGGGGGAGACATGGGAGAGGGAGAAAGACAAGATGAGGGACGGAGAGAAGGAGACGAGGTAACAGAAAGAGGAACAGAATTTGGTAGAGATGGAAGAATACACACAAAAGAAAGGGATAGTGAAGGAGGAAGTGAATAACAGAGAGAAAGATGGAAAGGAGAATGAAATGTGAAAGAAGTGAGAAGAAGGAAACTTAGTAAATGAAAGTGAGGGATGAGAGGATGAGTAGGAGGGAGGAAATTAAGAGGGAAAGTAAGAGAAAGATCGGAGTATGGATGGAAGAAGCGCTGCAAGGAAAAATGGAAAATGAAGACAAAGGGAACGAACTGAAATTTAAAAGATAAAAAATAATCCAGAGGAAAATGGAGTGCAGAGGGAACAAAAATATCAAATGAAGAAGATACACCACGTAGAAAAGAAAGACGAATGACAGGAAGGACGAAGGAAAATTCTTCTGAAGTTTCTTCAAATGTCTAAAACTCTTCTTTTCGGGTAACTTCAATTTCCGGATATTTAAGGTAACCTTAAAGGCGAAGATAAAGAAATTATTTAAGGCAATCCGCTTATAGGATATTTTTAATGGGTAGTTATAACGCATTCATTCCCTTTAGGGCTTTACTTGTCTGGAAGAGATTGTGGATAAGAAAAAAGTGAATATATTTTTGTTTAAGGTGCTGAGGAGTATATACTCTAAGATAGCAACAGAGTCTGGTACAACTTGGTATATCAAATATAAAGACATGCTGTAACATTTCACCGTAGAGAGAGAGAGAGAGAGAGAGAGAGAGAGAGAGAGAGAGAGAGAGAGAGAGAGAGAGAGAGAGAGAGAGAGAGCTAGGAAAGTAGAAAAGTTTGTTATCAGAGGAAATTAACTGTAAGACCCTCTTACCGGACACAACCATACCCTACTGCCTGCTCCAAAAAGACAAATGCTGTATTTTATCCAAACATTTAAAAGAAACAGAGTAGGGAGGGGGTGAGGGTGGGGTAACAGCAGGTGGCTTTCAATGGGATATGATGAACAAACAGCCATCGAATCAGCATCCCGAGATGCTGAGGGATGCCAGCGCTGTCTCAAGTCAATCAGAAAAGTCAAGTGAAAGGCTCCAATGAAATGTCTCTCCTCCTCCTCTCACGTTTTAGACTGCGTATTCCCAGTATCAGCTGTCAATGTCATCTCTTGGAAAGGTCTGTACTATTTGATTTTTCCTTCCCTACCACAGAGACCCCTCCCCCATATTTGGCTTTCAAGTTTCCTTACCAATCTCAAATTTCTTCAAGGCTTTTATTTCTATCATCACAGTATAATCCAATCTTAAACTTGTCGTATGAATGGGGTTATACGGATGGCATCTCTGAATATGTCAGTCAAGTGCCGGGAGAGAAATATCAGCTTCAAAAGAATTCGGGAGTCATTCGTCTTTTATTTTATCGGATGGATAACTGACATGCATATTTAAGTGCATCATAAATTCATTGTTGAAAAGCTCTTGTTACAGAACGACGAATATTTGCTGTCATCATTTCTGTCCTTGTATCCAGGGAAGATAAGGAATTATTTTATTTAAAGACAAAATTCATCTAGATTAGCACTTTATTTTTTCTTTCTCCATCTTTAATTACTTCATTAGCATGGTAGTAAGTGATCTAAAATCACTGAAGGAATGTTTATTCGCTCTGGAAAAGCAAGTCCTTATTAAATTAGTCCAACATTATCCTTAATCTAATTTTATCTACTCAATTTAGTATACTTATAGCAATTTATTCATAGAGAAAGATCCGGGATGACGCCACCATTTTCCAAGAAGTTTCTGACAAGCTCGAACGGTGATATAAATTCAGAAAACTGCAGTTGTAAACTGACGTCTCTATGACTCAAATTTCATGAGACACTATTTACATATCTCCCTTCCAGTGCTTCTGTCCAGCTCCTCTATTACGTAAGACGAAAATGAAATTGAACTTCTCTCCCGGTCCAACTTGAAAGCTTTCCGGAAGATTCTTAGTTACTCCAAGTTCAGAAGACTCCAGTTATTCCAAGCTTGAATATTTTTGTCAAATTCAGGTTGATCCTTTTTTGTCACGTCCTTCACCGATTCTCTCAATGTGCTGGTGATATGAGTAGCATCCGAAATGCTTATCTAGAAGACTCTTTCATTTTGCTGCTAAAATACAAAATTCTTACTTTGTTTCTGTTTGCCATGGTGCCTTTAAGTTAAGTATACCTTTAGTTTTACCAGACAACTGAGCTGATTAACAGCTCTCCTAGGGCTGGCCCGAAGGGTTAGACTTATTTTACGTGGTTAAGAACCAATTAGTTACTTAGCAACGGGACCTACAGCTTACTGTGGAATCCGAACCACATTATAGCGAGAAATGAATTTCTATCACCAGAAATAAATTCCTCTAACTCTTCATCAGCCGGCCGTGGGGAACTGAACTCCGGCCCATCGAGGGACAGTCTGAAGTTCAACCGACTCAGCCAACGAAGGGTTATGGTGCCTTTAACCTCTGCAATTTTCAAAGGCGGCTCTTCTTCCTCTGGGCTAGATCCCACTCTGTACTCGTCACCCAACCCCCACCTACCTCAACCGCTCCACGTCCTTTTCTTTTCATTTCCGGATAAAAATAACTGTTAAACACAGGGTTACGCCACTACCTTTGAAAAACAAGACAGTGCATTTTGCATCAAACCTTAGCGGTCTTTTGCGAAAGGCGATGCCTTATTTTAAAGTCAAAATTTTGTGGCTGAGATGATGGCAATTAGTTACCCATCCTGTCATCACAAACATTTTTTTCATAATCTGGCCTACAATAATTGCTTTACACTGAGTTAAACTCTTCATTTTCCCCTTAAATAGGTCATAGTCTTTTAAAGTAATTGGCTCTTATCTAAATATATAATCTTTTCGGTTTTTGCCACTAAAACGGTTATTGTTGGATTTTAGGGTGTCGCGGTCATTTCTTTTTATATCCAGATTAAGTTCTTTTTTTCAATATTCGAATTTTTTTCTTCCTTAAAACATTAGGGGGGTTTTCGTTTTTAGGCGAATGGTGGAATATCCTAGTTAGATAAACTATATCCGAACAGAGTAAAATTAGATTTAAAAATCTAAATCTTTACTCGATGCAGAACTAGAAATGAAAAATGTTTGCTCATCGAATATATTTATCGTGAATAGTTTATCGTCTTTGCGTGTCAATGACAATTTCCATAAAACCGCCAACTTTACGTGTCTAACGTAATGAAAAATAAACTGAAAAATGCGACAATGCGTTTGAACCCTTTACTCGAAAAACGCGTGTTTTTCTTTAGTCTTTTTTCTCTTAGGTGCTATTTGTGACACCTGAGGCTTCCTAAGTCTTACTAAATAAATTAAGAAAATTTCACAGCTCTTTCGCCCTTTTTTCTATAATAGATTATTTCTTGGAAAACCTTATGCAAGATTTACTGAAAGTGGATGAATTGCTGTGTTCATGCTGTAACAAAAACTGTTCCACCAGATTTCACACAAAGCTCGAACTATGAAAGGTTTCAGTTCTAAATGTAAATGAATGACATGGTGCTGCGATTATTATTTGATTATATATATATGTATATATATATATATATATATATATATATATATATATATATATATATATATATATATATACATATATATCAAAAAACATTTTTATAATGTTGTTAACTAGATTTTAGCACATAACTTTTCTGATCCCATTGTGAAATTTAATATTCCTAAATTGACTATGTACGCCAAGATACCATATACTCACTCTGACTTTCTTAGATTCAAAGCTAAAAAAATCATCGAAAAAGTTTGCGATTTCTAAATATCTAATATCTATGAATCTAATATCTATGAATCAACTAAAGATTGGCGGCTTTTTTAATTATAAGGACAAGCTACAGACCTTTATGAAGTCCAGTATTATTTACAAATTTGAATGCCCAAGATGCCTTGGTAGTTATGCTGGTTCATCCAAAAGAATGTTGCAGGTCCGTTATTACAGCCAATCAGGTTTGAGCTACAGAACTGGCTCACAAATTACTAACCCCGAATTTTCTAGTATTAGAAATCATGCCGTTAAACGCAAAATTAATATTGATAAAAAACATTTTTCCATAACTGGAACTACGAAACAATCTGCCTACTTAATGACCTCCAAGTCTTTGTTTATTAAACGTCATGCACCTCTTCTAAATTCCAACGTGTCTTCTTCTCCTTTGCGCTTGGCCTAAGTATTTTCTGGGCATGCGTAACCTTGTGGTCTCACTTCGTCTTCCCCTTTCCTGTGATCAGGTTGGCTTAAAAAATTCTTTGCTCTTTTTTTGCCTTTAATAAATTTTGTAATTTTAAAGAATGTAACTACTGTTTCTAATTTACCTTTTATTTTGAATTAAGAGAATTAATACGTATTTTTTTTTTTTACAGACCGATGATGTGTTTAAGTAACACAAAACGTTCTAACAATAAATATGTAACTGTTTCTTTGACTGTCGTCTTCTTTGGACTCCTGTTTGTTGATACACACACACACACACACACACACACACACACACACACACACACACATATATATATATATATATATATATATATATATATATATATATATATATATATATATATATATATATATATATATATATATATATATATATATATATATATATATTATATATATATATATATATATATATATATATATATACTGTATGTATATTTAATGTATGTATGTATGTATGTATGTATACATATGTATGTATGTATACATATATACATATATATATATATATATATATACATATATATATATATATATATATATATATATATATATATATATATATATATATATATATTATATATATAGAGATATATATATATATATAGAGAGAGACTTCTCAGCAAGTTCCAGAGGAATTGTCACATTTTGCAATTTAAAATTTCATTAAAAGCACCGAAAATTATTTGATTTGATGCACGGTTCAATGATTGCTTGTTTCCAACTCTAATGAAGCCTTAGTATTCTCTCCCTGCTTCTGTTTTTCCTTAGGTTGAAAACCTTCCATCCTTTAAGACGCAGAAATGCCTAACGGTTCATTTGGTATCAAGCCATTTTGTTTTACCGTTCAGCATTTTTAAGGGAAATAGAGAGGGAGAGATTCGCAAGGGAAAGATAATGAGGGAGAGAAGTGTTAAGAAAAAAATATGGTATTAGGGAAGTGTGGGGGAAATATAACAGAAGCAGGAAGGAGAAAGAAGATTAAGGTAAGACATGACGCATTATGTTGCAACAACGCCAGAAGCAAAACTGACAGTACTAGTAACATCGGCAGATGCTAAATCTGTATCAGAAGATTGAACAAAGCAACAATTTGATGGTAATGCTACTAAATCTCTTTTAATCGCATTGCAAATAGCACACAATGCGATCATTTCGTTCTAGAATTATTCCGTAATCATCTCCATAATCATTCTGGCAATTTCGCTGTTATCGACTTTGATCACCATTAAGCAAGTGTAATCGCTTTCCAAAGTTATTTGAAACATACTGTAAATGCACAGTGCCTCGGAATGGAGCTAGACACTTGAAGAAAACTTCGAAGAGGTTATCTGGATGTATATGAAATAAAATACTGAAGTCTGGCACTTTCTAAAAGGCAAGATTGATATATTTCAGAGAAGAAATTAAGCATTTCTTAGGATGATATTAAGGGTTATCTGATAACTCAAGCGCATATGCATTAAAACCAACTCAAAATACCAAATGTTAGACTTTAAATGCAACATACTTTAACGACAATAACCCATTTGGTTTTCAAGTAGTTATTCAAATTGATATGACCAGGCACCTGGTCGTTCCTATTAAAACTGGCGATTTAAATTTCGAGAAATCATATGAATTTTTACACTTATTTTGAAGGTCAAAAATTAGTTTTGCAGTACAAAAACTGTATAACTGTTTTGTCGGTCGTTTACATACACGTTCGGCTTATCCATGAAATTCATTTACAATGCAAGCAAACAATGATCATTCACACAGACGATTTGTTGACTTTTTCGTGAATCCGTTGAAACGTTATAATTTGCGGGATGTGACAAAAGTGAATTAAATTCCTACAGAGTTTAAGTACAGAAGTTTATCTTTATGATATGAGATATTTACTGTACTTTCTCTTGCACTGTTGCTTGACTGATTGATTCATTTGATGAAATTCAAGGTGTCAATCCAAGCACTGGGGCATTTTCAGCAATTTGGTGTTTAAGACAGTGAAAAGATGGAGTTAAGAAGGGAGTAGGAACGAAGGCAAAATAAAAAACTAAACAGCGGGTGCAATTAGAGGACGAAGGGACGCCGTAACTATCCTTTAATAATACCTACAGTGCACCGAATGAGATTGTAAAGACAAATCTTGTTTTACAGATATAATTCTAATTAAAGATACTTAAACTGGGAAGTTTTGATTTTTTCTTCATGGTTAGGACTTTTTTTAAAAAATCATTTAAAGAACATCCCGATCTGAAATAGCGTCAAAGAACGCCCAGGGGGAGACCTTACAGACCTTGCAGTTCGCTCAGGTTGCCCCAGGTCCCTCAGTGTGAGGCCCCTCTGATGTCTACCAGAGAATTGCTAATGCATCTTCCGGTATATTTTGCATCTTCCAATCTTGGATGGTCTGGGATGCATCTTAGATATTTGTCGAGCTTATTCTTAAACACATCTACCCTCACTCCTGTTATGTTCCTCAGATGAGCTGGTAGCGCACTGAATAGATGCTGCATTATCGATGCTGGTGCGTGGTGGATTAATGTCCTGTGTGCTTTCCTTAGTTTTCCTGGTATAGTTTTGGGCACTATTAATCTACCTCTCCTTGCTCTTTCTGATATTTTTAGCTCCATGATGTTTTCGGTAATTCCTTCTATCTGTTTCCATGCTTGGATTATCATGTAGCGTTCTCTTCTCCTTTCAAGACTATATAAATTTAAGAATTGTAGTCATTCCCAGTAGTCAAGGTCATTAACCTCTTCTATTCTAGCTGTAAATGACCTTTGTACACTCTTTATTTGTGCAATATCCTTTTGGTAGTGTGGGTACCATATTATATTGCAATATTCAAGTGGACTACGTACGTACGTTTTATAAAGCATAATCATGTGTTCGGCTTTTCTTGTTTTGAAGTGCCGGAACAACATTCCCATTTTTGCTTTGCATTTTGCCAATAGTATTGCTATTTGATCATTGAATAACATATTCCTATTCAACATCACACCAAGGTCTTTAACTGCTTCGTTATTTGTGATTGTCTCGTTATTAGGTCCTTTATATGCATATAGCATTCCTTCTTTATCACCATAGTTTACCGATTCAAATTTATCATCCTATTTACCTCTGCCATTTATATATTTTGTTTAGGTCTCTTTGTAGCAAGTTCCTATCTTCATCACAAGTAATTTCTCTACTTATTCTTGTGTCATCGGTGAAACTTCTCACTACCGAGTCCTTAACATTACGGTCTATGTCTGCAATCATAATCACAAACAGCAATGCAGCTAACACCGTACCTTGTGGCACACCGGATATTACCGTAGCTTCATCCGATTTCTCATCGTTTGCAATCACGATCTGTTTTCTGTTTTGCAAAAATTCTTTTATCCATCTTCCTACTTTATCCACAATGTTACGTTTTCTAATTTTTTTTCGCTAATATATTATGGTCTACCTTGTCAAAAGCTTTCGCAAAGTCTAGGTAAACCACATCTGTATCTTTTTCGTTTATCATATTTTTATATATGCTTTCTTGGTGGACTAACAGCTGGGTTTGTGTACTTTTTCCAGGTACAAAACCATGTTGTCCTATATTAAACAAACTATTTTTCATTAAATGTTTCATTATATTTTTTTTCATTACCCTTTCATTATATGAGATGTCAGACTCACAGGCCTATAATTACTTGCCTCTAGTCTTGATCCACTTTTGAAAGTAGGGGTAATATATGCTAATTTATGCTCATCATAAATCTTGCCTGTATCTATACTTTGTCTCAATAATATTGCGAGTGGCTTTGCGATTGAATGAACCACTTTCTTTAACAATATGGCAGGTACGCCATCTGGTCCTACTGCTGATCCATTTTTAATTTCATTAATAGCCTGCACAATATCGGCTTCAGTAATATCTATGTCCGAAAAATATTCACTATTTTCATCTCTTATTTCTGTATCATTATCTTCATTATCAATTCTAGGTGTAAATTCACTCTTATATCTTTCTGCTAATATGTTACATATTTCCTTTTTTTCATTCGTTAATCGCCCTTTAATTCTTAGAGGGCCTATTTCTACTCTTATTTTATTCATCTTTTTTGCATATGAGTAAAAAATTTTGGAGTTTTGCTCGATATTTTGTAGGGTCTTTTCTTCTAGGTCCCATTTTTCATTTTCTTTTGACTGTATAATCTTTTGTTCTGCATTTTCTACCTTACTTTTTAATTCCATCACTTTCCATGCATTCTTTTCTTTTGAAAGATCTTTTTTCCACTTTCTGATTTTCTGGAACAAGATCCTTCTGTCTCTTGGTATGCGTTTTTTTCTTCGATATATGTTTTTCCACTATTTCCTCTGATATTTTATATAATATATCCGTATTTACCTGTATATTATCACTTACGAATATGTTTTCCCATTCTCTGTTTAATTCCTCATTTATTTTTGACCAATTTATATTCTTACTATAGAAATTGTATTTTCCATATCCTTCCCATTTTTTCGTCTCTTGGTTATCTCTGTTTTCATGTGTTTTGGAACGGACTGTTAGTTCTATGATATTATGGTCCGAAATACTCGTATTATACACTATTATTTCTTAAAAATAGTTTACTTCGTTCACAAATACTAGGTCTGAAATATTATCCTTTCTTGTTGGCAGGTGATTTATTTGCTGAATGTTATGTTCTAGTAGCATATTTAATAGCTTTTCAAATTGCCTCTTATCTTCTGCGCTACTATTACTCTCTTTTTTATATGTATAAATACAACCACAGTCTCATATTCGTCCTTTCCATTCTACAGAAGGAAAGTTAAAGTCTCTGGATAGGAGTATAGTCCAGTCTTTGTGATTTCTACATATATCATCCAATTTGTCAATTATTATGTCAAACTCTTTAGTATTAGGGGGTCTGTATATTACAATGTTCACTAATTTTTCAGATTCAAATTCTACCGCTATTAATTCACATTCTGTGTTACTATATTTCTCACAGATTTTTCCTTGATTGGCGTCTCTCCCATATATCGCGGTTCCCCCTTGATTCCTGTTTTTTCTATCTGATCTATAAGTTTGGAAACCCTTCATCTGGTCATCATTACCAGTCTCTTGGGAATACCAGGTTTCACTTATATTCATTATTTCTATTTTTTTCATTTTGGGTTAGTTCTTCTAAGAACTCTATCTTTCTTTTTGAGTTACTCGAAACTAAACCCTGCGCATTCATCACTAAGATGGTTTGCTTGTTATCTCCATTATCTAATATGGGTAATAATAAGGATTTTCCCATGTCTCTTTCCTGTTCTGATGTGCTGTTCTTTTCTCCATTTCCAGAAATTCATACATTAAAAAATCCAACTTTTCCATTATATTTGATCTTCCATCTTCATATTTATTCATTTTGTGCATATACCTGCATTTATCTCCATATCTGCACCATCCCCTGACATCATAGATACATTTCTTGTTCCTTGACTATATCTAGGTGCTGGTGTCTCACATCGTGGTGCTGACATTTCGTAATGTGTTGTTGGCTTGCTTTTTTCCTTCATCACATGATCTTTGTTCCTTTCTTTATTTGCTTCATTTTTACCTTGATTTTTTATATGTATTTGATTTTGATTTTTATTCTTCATGGCTACAGGATGCATAGACCTACATTTTTTATTAAACCTACATCCATTTCCTTCTCTCCAGTTTTTAGATAGTTTTGGATGTAGATCGCTGCACTCCTCCTCATAGCATCTAGATATGCACATTTGCCATAGATCTCGTAATTGTGGCATATCTTGGGATGCTTGTAATAACATCTTTCACCAAACCTGCAATTCCCTCTTTTCAAAAGGGTGCATACTGTGTCTTTTTCTTTTTTTTTCTTGCTCTTTCCCATCGGCTTGAAGATCTAGGTACAACCTCTTTGGGATTTTATTTTGATTTATCATGTCATAAATTATTTCAACATGTGGTTAAAGTCAGCCATAATCGTGCTCTTGACAACGATACAGGATAGGCCACCACTGTGCCATGGTTAAAGTTTCATGGGCCGCGGCTCATATGCTGCTGTATTGCCTCATATGTAGGATCTATGAGTTTCTTTGCATCCATACTCTTATCCTGTTCTTTGTTTTCATTATTTTTTCTATCTCTTCAATCTTATTTTCTTCTTTTCCATTTTCCTCTTCTTCCTCTTCTTCATCCTCCACAATCTGTACATTAAGAGAGAGAGAGAGAGAGAGAGAGAGAGAGAGAGAGAGAGAGAGAGAGAGAGAGAGAGATTAGTGTTGTTATGTTTTGAACTGAATATCAGAGGTCTGTTGAAAGTAAAGTGAGTCAAAACTAGCGTTTCCTGTCTGAACTCAAAAGACATTTGCGCTTTCTCTCTCTCTCTCTCTCTCTCTCCCTCTTCAGTGCAATCCATTTTCGTTATTTGATTTTCTGTTCCCCCAATTCGATTTGGACATTCTGCCCGCTTCGGCACCTCCACCATTTTCACGAAAATGAAGAGAAAAAAAGGAGCAATAATCTTAAAGTTTCTTTTAATTTGCATAAAATGTGTCCTGAATGAGAAGACGTGGAATCTGTTTGCCTAGAAGGTATCGATGACACAATGGTCATCTTCACCTAAAGTCTGTTAACCACCCTCCCCCCCACCCCCCTTTCTCTCTTATTCGAAGTGAACCCTTTCCCTTACATTTTCTTTACTAATTTACTAACCTTAATAACTGGTTCCAGTTCATGTATGTTTCTAATAGAAATAACCGAAATTTGTTCACTGTCCAAAATAAAGTGCATATTTTTGCTTCCTTTTTTTTTATTTTGCTTTACAAGTTCACTTGCGCTACATTTCCGTTACTTTGCCAGTGAATTAGATAATCGCAGACTGGATATTACAGACTACACTATGGCATCATAACTTTTTGATCCTTTTTAGGGCAGTTATTGGATTTCATGACAAGCAATGCCAGTTTTGTTTGTAAGTAAATCTACCTTTATTAGGTTAGCGCTTTCTTCTTTATTTTCTTTTTCAGATAATAACATATGATCCAAGTAATCCCGTAGCAGTTATGGTGGAAATCCTTCTTGCTGACTGGTAATATTAAAGGAATCAGTAAATAATTTAAAAACCTAAGAGTATTTTCAGATGAATCCATCAAGATAGCTCTTGGACATGCATGAAAATGGAGGGTCCTTCACCACCACCATCTATAATTCAGTTTTCCAATCCGGACCCCACAAAGTTTTAGATACAGGCACACTGCGATCATGAACAAATGCATTTTTTCTGTCCAAAAAATCGTACTTCCTTTCCCTTACTTATTTACTTGCAATAATCTATTTATTTGCTTTGTTTGTATATCAGTGATTGCTATCAACTACGCCTGTTCAATTTTACTCCTTTGTTCTATATTCTCTTCTTAGTGTTCTCCATTTTCTTGCGTACGAGTGTGTGTGCGTTTGTGTTTTGTGGAAGGGAGGTCTTAACTAGCAAATAAGGATGCGCTGGCCATCTCAGTGGCTCTAACACTTTAAATCAGTGGCTCTTAACCTGGGGGGGCGTCAGCTATTTACAGGGGAGGCACTAACCCTAGGGAAAAATTTAAAAATCTCTAATTATATTCGTTATTCTCTTAACAAGAGTGAGGAACTAATATTCAGAAGTTTATGAAAAAATGCAAACGTATCATAGCCTTATAACATTAGTTTCCTATAGTCTACTACCCTAGTTAGACTCGTTGGGCTTACCATATTTTGTGATTATTTACCTCTCTCCCTATCTCTCGAAACCGCTTCTCTTTCTCTTTTCTTCATTTTCCTTTAAATCTGCTATAGACTGTTGTAACTCACTGAATTTGGCCATTTTATAAAATAATAATAATAATAATAATAATAATAATAATAATAATAATAATAATAATAATAATAATAATAATAATAATAATAAGGATCCAACTGTCCATCCACCACGCCTCCTTGAACTTTCTTCACTAAAAATACAACCTGCGACTCTCTGTACCTAGAGACTTTGGTCCTGAGCAATTTCTTCCAAATATTAATAATATTAATAGTAATATTGATAACAGCATTTTTACAATATGCCCTCTCTTCCTTTATAGGAAGTGGATATAATCTTCCGAGGCATGGGGTTAATTGCCTCATCTTTTTCTTGACCCTAGATGACTCTGGTACCCATTTACAGCTGGGTTGACTGGTGAATGACAGACCGAAACCGAACCACGAACCTTGTTAACGTGAGCATACTGCTTTGGATCAATGGAACTTCGAAATACCACGGAAAAAACTTAGCGGTTCTATATTAACGAGTATTCATTCGAATGTTTTCAAGGATGTTACTGCCTTGATCATGAATATTTCGTTATCCCATTAGCATTCCTCTTATTCAGTTTGCAACTTTTTTTTACTGCACCTTTATTAATAGCATTTTTTTTTTACTTTATAAGAAAAATATTTCATAAAAACATGAAAACAGCTTTCAAGCAGAACATTGGCCAGAATATGCGACCTCTTTTAGACAAAATACAAGTACGACTATTGTTAACAGCTGAACAAGCCCATTCAGACTAACAAAACTTCGTCTTTAGCGCACTGCTTTCCCTTCCATCTAACTTCTGTTGCTACTGATTCCTCCGCTTTTGCTGCTGTTCCTGTAGCTGTTTCTGCTGTTCTTCCTGCTGTTGGCACTGGCACTATTGTGATGAGAGGCCTCTTGGGAGAGGAGGGTGCGAGTAAGTGAAGCGTTATTTCCCTGGTGAGATTTTATGATGTACCGTAACAAGGTTGGAGTTTAACGAGCGCCATCCACGTATTGGTGAGAGGTTCCCCCGCATGAATGATTGGCCCAAGGAAGGGAAATCTGGCAGATGAATGCGTCAGTTCGCTTATTCCTTCTTTTCAACCACACGAGAGGGATGGGTTCGGTCGAGTTTTATTTGCTTTATTTTTTCTGTCGATAAGTTTCATTAAAACAACATTATCAATTTATACATACATACACACACACACACACACACACACACACACACACACATATATATATATATATATATATATATATATATATATATATATATATATATATATATATATATATATATATATATATACTGTATATACATAAATTCTTAATTTCTGTTTAAATGAAATTTGGCGATAGAAAAAATAAAGCAAATGAAACTCGACGGAAACCGTCCCTCTAGTGTGGTTGAAAGAAGAAATAAACGACTTGCAGCATTCGTGTGTATATATACTGCAACGAAGGAAACTTTTGTTCCAAGCAACCTCACCCGTTTTACCATAATAATGTAACCGATAGAGAATACAATTCATTTTAATTATTTCTTAAATAGAAAGAACTGTGGGTTTCACTCGCCCCTTAATCAATTCTCTCCCCCATTCCCTATATAGTTAAGCCTAATTTCTCTCTCTCTCTCTCTCTCTCTCTCTCTCTCTCTCTCTCTCTCTCTCTAAGTATACCTTAGTTTAACCAGACCACTGAGCTGATTAACAGCTCTCCTAGGGCTGGCCCGAAGGATTAGATTTGTTTTACGTGGCTAAGAACCAATTGGTTACCTAGCAACGGGACCTACAGCTTATTGTGGAATCCCAACCACATTATAGCGAGAAATTAATTTCTATCACCAGAAATAAATTCCTCTAATTCTTCATTGGCGGCTAAAAATACGAAAACATATTCCATAAGATAGACAGGTCTCCAAAGATCTAGGACGACTCTCTCAGATTTGTTTTTCAAAAGTGAGTTTACAATTACGAATAACTCATAGAATTCTAAATTAATATAATACTTTGAGTTTTATAAAGGTTTAACTCCATCCTGAATCATTAGTACCATGTTTTCTAATTTCATAATTACAGGTACTTATTCAGCTGCATATACTATGTAATATAAAGAGCAATGGGTCAAGGACACCAGCCTCTGGAACACCAGCGATTCCATTCTCTTAGTATAGTGCCCATCAAGGACTAACTCTTCGCAGTCTATTAGACTAACAGTCAATGATAACACTAAGAAAAGACCCACAAACTCCCATATTTCCCAGCAAGAAAGCTAAGGACTCCTCAGTAACAGTCAGCATTAAGTTATAGTCAGGATCAATCATATGAATTTCATGACCAGAATCTAAGTATCTCTGCACGATACTGGAAATTAAAAGAAGAGCATCACAAGCGCCTTTGCCCACGCAATAGTAAAATGGAAACTACGGAAAATATAATAATAATAATAATAATAATAATAATAATAATAATAATAATAATAATAATAATAACCTTTATTTCAGCTCAGGGCCATATACATACAGTTGCTGAAGTAAAAAAAAAATAGAATTCACAATAATGGTAATGGCAGTAATTATATGGAGAATAATAGTAAAAAACATATTTAAAATGATACCAATTAAAAATACAGATTGCAGACGATTAATTTCCAGCTAGGGGCCTTAGGTGGTTACAGAAGTCAGGTCCAGAAGGCTAAATACGAAAATTGAAAATAGCAAAACCCTACAATGATATTAATCACAGTAATAATAAAAAATGAAAATACCAATAATTACAAGAAACGTAGAAATATAATAATAATAATAATAATAATAATAATAATAATAATAATAATAATAATAATAATAATAATAATAATAATAATAATAATCATAATAATGACAGATTCTACAATGATATTAATCACAGTAATAATAAAAAAAGAAAATACCAATAATAACAAGAAACGTAGAAATATAATAATAATAATAATAATAATAATAATAATAATAATAATAATAATAATAATAATAATGACAGATTCTGCAGATGACACTTCATAACTGCAAAAACAGAGAATAAGTCATTTAAGGAACAGACGCCTCTTTATCCCATCTTTCCCACAATTTAGATTTTCTTCTTGCCTCACTACTTAGGATGCTTTGTATGATCTAATTGCTGTTGTTTCTTAGTCGGGTGATCAGACTGGACATTGTTCGCCTAACAATGATTTTCAAATTACCCAGGCGGTTTTCTATGAACATCTGCGTGGCGGAATGATATTGTAAACAACAGTGCTACGTCTCATGGTCCCTCGGGTATAATTCGTCCAAAGGGAACACCCATATATATTGTAGCAGTACGAGCGGAAGAGCAGCAGTTTCGTGTCTCGGCGACAGACATTCTGAAGTTTTTGAAACTGGGCAGTAATCAGAGGGCAAGCCATAATTCTTCCACATTAACTTGTAGAATAACATTACCAGTTCCCCGACTTTTGTTAAATAAATCTCTTACAGCAAGTGTACGAAAAATAACAGCCACTGTAGGAACTAAGCTAGTCAGTTTAGCTTTAGGGAAACAGGGGTTGAGGTGATGACAAGCTTCTCATTGCTCTGTTTACTGTTGATGATAGGGCCACCTGATTTGAGTAAAGATGCTGCCAAAACAAGTAAAAATTTGAGAGTAGCCTATCATCTGAATTACTGAGCTGTACCAGGCAGAGTTTCTTTTATAGTAATACTAACTGACCAACATGGCACTGCCTGGGATAACTCTGAGTAACAAACCGATAAACTTTCTCTCTCTCTCTCTCTAACCTTCTCTCCTTTTTCCCCTCTTTCCCCTCCCTAACACCCTTCTACTCTCTCTCTCTCTCTCTCTCTCTCTCTCTTTTTCTTTCTCTCACTCTCCAACCCTCCTGTCTCTTTCCCTCTTTCTTCTCCCTAACACCCCCTCTACTCTCTCTCTCACTTCCTCTCCCTCTCTGCCATCCCCTTCCCAACCACCACCCCCTTTGGTGGCATTAATGCCTTACCCCCACAGTGTTCTTTTCCAGACAGTAAGTCATATGTATACCGAAATTAGTTATATAAATTCGTAAAGTTACTAAAGTCTACGGGCATAACCAGCCCTGTTTCACTGGCAGACTCAGCCCGTTTCAGGGAAGCCCTTCCCACCCCCACCCCATTTGGTGCCAGTTGATGCTAGTGATGTCTTACCTGCACAGTGCTGATTTCAGATAGTAAGTCATATGTATACCAAATTTGGTTGAAATTACTCAATGTGTTTCAGAGCTATTCTGGCACATACACATACATACATACACACATACATTTTTATGTATATAGATTGTATTCCTTTTCAGCTAAAGCATGAACTCTCTTGACCACAGCTTTTAATTGTTAAAATTACTAAGCGTCAAACCAGATCTGTTCCTTGTCCACAGATTATAAGCCTCCTATTTCTCCACATAAGTTTATCTTCAACCACCCTTGAAGCAAGCTTTAATGCAATGATTCAGCTTCTTGAAAGAATTCACCAATAACTGTGTTGGAAAAGGCTTTCAGTTAAAAGAACAAAATGGTCAACTTTCTTGAACAGCTGCAAGAAATATCAAAAGTGAAAGATCTCTCAAAATTCCATTCTAGCATGCTTGAGATATTATACATATCTTACTTGAATAAAACAATTTTAATTTCTACAGAAACTAGAGCATTATTAATTATTCTAACTGAAGGATCAAAAATTCAGTTGATAAAACCAAGAAAACAGTGAATAATGCACCCTAGCAGTTACCAGGTTTATGCGTGGCCTTGTCTATAATTTGCTCTCAAATATATTCAGAATGGAAGTCAAAACCTCATAGGTCATAGCGATCACTAGGCTAAACAGGTCTTTCTATTGTCTTCCTGTATCGTAACCAAAATGAAAGATAATAAAAATAATGCCATGTGAGTCTGGAAGGGGAGAGATGGAACACAGACATAAGTTGTTATGCCTACCACAAATATTTATTACTTGAATCTTATCGTATACATTGCCATTGCCCTTTCCCTCAGGAATTGGATATTTAATAATTATTAGCTTTTGATCCGTGGAATAAAAAGCTCGGATGAGCACTTAATTTGGAACACATTGTCGGCGGACAATTACGATGTCTGAGGTAAAACACCCTTCCCGTGGCCCCATTTATTTTTTCAAGTACCTACGAAATATTTCTAGCTCCTTTTTTTTCATTCATATCATATCTATCCCCTCATTTCACCTACCTATTTGCTGGTCTACATTCTCATGGAGGTCAATTCACTAAACTTCTTAATTTTATTCCCAAATCTAATTCCCATTATTGGAAGCCTTCACTTCTAATCGTAAGAAATACTTAATGTGAAGGGCTGCTAAAACAGTCTACTTCATTGTCTCGAGACGCTGTGCCATTTGTGAAAGCGAGGGACGTCATTAAGAATAATATTGATTTTTGAAGGGAAGCCATCACATCTCATTGCTGTGTCAGCAATTGTAGAAACCATTCAGGGGCGATTTGTGCCAGGGGAACCATAACGCCCCTACTCTTGCAGAAGCATCCTAAGTTGTCAGTCTGTCACTGTATTCCCCATTTTTTTTCCTCTGCTTGCAAAAACTAATCGGATTTCTTTAAGAAAACGTGGCCTTTTTAAACTCCTAACAGTTAAAGCAAATTTCCTTGACTGAATACTTTACATCATGTTTATTTTATTCAACCTAATTATTTTTTTTGGAAAAGGGTAAACACAGTAAAATCTCACTAGCCATGTCTGACTCTGACTTACATAGATCCATGGTGATGGTACTTTCACCACAAGGCCACTAACATTAGTATGCTGTCCAAATATTCTATTACATTATGCAAAATATAACAAAATTCTGAAAAAACAGAAAAACATGGCAAAGCCAACGCATTAAGCGGGAAGAAGAGATGATTTTGAAAAGAGGGTCAAAGATATAGGAAAAGAAAACAGCATTAATAAGCTTCTTGAAAACTACGAGGTGTCACTGGCCCTGTTGTTAGACCTATCGTACACAGCTTGAAAAATCAAGAGGAAGGAAAATAGCTTATGTACATACACACAAACACACACATATATATATAATATATAATATATATATATATATATATATATATATATATATATATATATATATATTTTATATGTTTCCTGGTGCATATACTCCACATTTATTATTTACTCGAAAATGGCCTTGTAAGATATCCAGACATTAAAACACAAACAAAAAGAAGTACACGGAGCGGAGGCTTCTCAAGGGGGATAAACACTGGATAAAAATAGTTATATAGCACACAAGATCAAAGTATAAATTACTGCCGCAATCCTCCCGAAGGGGGAGCTTAGGAATGCCAGAACACGGACCAAGGATATTTTAAAACAATATGACCCATTTATCTAATTAATGGTGCACTGAAGGCGCCAAAGGACTCCCGAGGCGTTTGTACCTATAATATATATATATTAATAAATGTAAAATGGCTATATAGCACCTCGTTTTGGGTACATTACCACATTGTAGGAGTAAGGCTGACGACGTCTTCTGCCGAGGACCACGTGTGGGATACAAAGGGCCCCTCTCCATTTCTTCAAATCGTAGATTGGGGCGGAAAATGGGATGATGGATATTGATATCAGCTCGCGTTTGGAGACTCGCAATCCCCTTGCATCTTCTAAGGCCACGTGGATCGGATCAAGACCACCGAGACGTGATTACCAGCGACCGCGTATACCTGCCCTTTTATTGCTTTAGGGGGTACAAAGGGCACGCTGAAAATTGTGTATTTTCCTGCCCTAAACAGAATTATAAGTTTTCACTGGTTCAAACTAACCCGATCCAGTAGCCACTACTAGGTTCAAAGTAGACAGAGGCCTATCTATCGAAAAGCAGGAAGGAGCGCAGTTTCATAGTGTATTTTGGCGCTAATCTTTTACATATATTGATTATATATATGAGTTAATATTTGTGAGTATAATATGATATTAAGTGATATACACACACACACATATATATATATTATATATATATATATATATATATATATATATATATATATATATATATATATATATATATATATATATATATATATATATATATATATATATATATATATATATATATATGTGTATATGAGCTATACATATATGATTAACGAGTATATTATAACTATACAAAGATTCATGTGTCTATTGAGCTTATATGTAATATATATATTGTTTATCTTATATATATATATATATATAAACTCTCATCTGGAAATGTCATATATGATAATGACTGGTAGCTCTAATGTCTCAACTTGTTATTGATTTATTATCCATAAGATTTTTACCTTTGCAAAATGTAAAGAACCCAGCTGGTAGCTCTATTTTCACAAACAGCGCATGAGAAAGTACTGGAAAACTGCAAACATGGAAAATATAAAACACAAACATGGACACACACACACACACACACACACACACACACACACATATATATATATATATATATATATATATATATATATATATATATATATATATATATATATATATATATAAACTGGAAAGAAATAAAATCACTATTCAAAATAACAAAAAACGTTGGGCCCTAAACAGAAGCATTGGTATTAATCCGTTCTTTATTAATTATGACTTCATGAAACATTTATTACTGACTGATAGATTTACATTTTGTCAACAATAAATTCTGATGGAGTTAATACTAATACTAAGAAGTATTATTTTGATTTTATATAAGTTGCATGTGCAATGCACGTATGGGTGTCATCGTAAATGTAAAAGATATTTAAAATCAAGTAATAATTAAATTATATATATATATATATATATATATATATATATATATATGTGTGTGTGTGTGTGTGTGTATAAATATTTATATATATATATACATATATATATATATATATATATATATATATATATATATATATATATATATATATATATATATATATATATATATATATGTGTATGTGTGTGTATATATATAAAGGTACAGCTCGTAAGATAAAATATTCACGACAGCCCCTTCTCTTTATAAACTCAGGAGAAAAGCGCTACATTCATCAGCGTTCCTTGAAGTTCTTTATGCAAGAAGAAAACAAGGGGAAAATTTAGAAAATACGAGCATCAGATACAATGAAATCACTTGTATTTCTGGCAAGTTAATCGTGAGAACATCCAAACCATCGAGCTATAAGCAGATACTTTATAAAATGCAAAAGACTAAAAAATAAATCTTTCAAACACATTAGGAATAGGGTCTTTAAAAAGACACGAAAATAGAATTTTCAGCATGAGTAATTGAAGAAAAAAAAAAGGCCTTCCAAAAGAGGTAAATTTGTTTCACCTCCCCCTCTCCATCGATTCGGTGCATTAGTAATTAATTGGCTACAAAGGGCAGTCCCACAGGGCTATAATACTGCCTGATTGACTTTAATAGCTGAATTAATCAGGCACCCGACTGCAGTGTCCTCTGCCAGCCTCCGTCTGCCCCATTGATAGCAACTGAGCTACTCCTGTCAGGGACTAATCACCAGGTCCTTTGTGATCTCACGGATTTATGTATGATCATTTATACACACACACACACACACACATTATATATATATATATATATATATATATATATATACATACATATATATATATATATATATATATATACACACACACAATATACATACATATATATAATGTATATATATATACGTGTATGTGTAGATGTATTGGCATACATGCTCGGGACACACGGTCTCTTCCAGTGTTTGACAAACCTCGCAAGTGGGGGTGTGTGTTTGTTAATTCAGCGCTCAGCGTTCATTCACCTGTGAAGATCAGCAATTGATTGGTCGGTGACTGACATATCGTTTGAAGAACGCCTAGAGACAGTAACACGCGCCCAAAGACGGAAATTTCCATGGAACCTTTTGGTCTGGTTCTAATTGGATTTTTGGGCGTGTTACGGAAACGTACATTTGTTTGTACGTTGCAAAAACGCTTGATGCAATGCGCTCTTGTGGAAGGGGATTCGTTGAGAGGTGTGAAGCTGTATTTAAAAGATGTGTTGGACATGCTGGGAATTGGAATTCCCATTCGCTAGAGAAAATGTTTCATTATTGTTGAAGGAGCTGTTTGCAGAACAGTAAAATTCTAAGCTCCAACTGCCTGTTGAAAGGGTGAGTTGACTGACATCCAGTACCTTGCCGTGTATTTTTATCATCTCCATTATATCGGTGTTATTTTTTTATTGTTTACACATTTCCTTTTGTTTTGGGAGATAACCCACATTATTTTTATGGTGTTTAATATGATATGTTTTTTTTCAAATGACAGATGTATCATGGATTAAGACGCGCACTTGTGCAAAAGCATGGCCATTGACTTAAATATCTGTTTAGACATTTGTCTTAGTTTGGACTTTGATCTATTGACCCTGGTATTAATATGGAGAACTTAGTGATGGGGGTTGAGGAAAGGGAATTTGGTTTCTCTTTTATCATCACTTATGTTTTATTGACGTTCGAAGTGGTGGTTAAGTAATATGCTTAGCTTGTCTTTTGTTTAACTAGTATCATGTTGGGTTTGCAAAATAAAGTTTATTTTTGTTTGCCAGGTTTGATTTACACCCATCAGCTTAGATGTGGATTTTCAGAGAATTCATAAGAGCATCTGAGAGAGAGAGAGAGAGAGAGAGAGAGAGAGAGAGAGAGAGAGAGAGAGAGAGAGAGAGAGAGAGAGAGAGAGAGAGAGGTGACACTCAGCAAGGAGGGATGCAAGCCAGCGCTACTAAGATTTCTTTTGGTAAAATCTTAAACACGTTTGGGGTGTAAGGTATATAAAATGTATAAACACGTTTGGGGCGTATATATATATATATTTATATATATATATAATATATATATATGTATATATGTATATACATACACACATATATATAAATATATATATATACTATATATATATGTATGTATATATATATATATATATATATATATATATATATATATATATATATATATATATATATATATATATATATATATATATATATATATATATATACATACGTGAATAGGTAAGAGATTGTGTTGCTATTTTTAGATGCCGAAGTCCAGAGATATATCCGTAGTTTCATATTCAACTTAAATCGAAGGCCTACAGGTATATGATCTTAAGGTCGTTATTGCTCACAGCACCATAATAAAGTTAAATTATCGGTCTTTTCCTCGAATTTGCAGTCCTGTTTTCAGATGAAGAAATAGGCAAAATTTGTGACATGGACGTAAAATTTCAATACCCAAAGATTTTTATGCATAAGGCCTTCCAATATGCCAAGATACTTTATAATCAAATAGGGTTAGAGAACCTTTTTCATGGCGTTATATGTTGGTTTTACCTTACCACAGGTATTTTTATGGATTACTCAAGTTATTGAACATTTTGTTGTAGAATTAGTTTTTAAAAGATCAAATATGGTATGTAATTTGCTCATAAAAAGCACCATTTTCATCTACGTACTGGCCTCTGTACCATTCCATGTAAAATTTGTGAAAAGAAATATATTGGCCAAACTAGAAAGGAGTTGTCTAGTAGATTAGATCAACATAAATATTCTGTTTGGACAGGACGGACCTCTAGTGCCCTTTTTATTTATCTTGTTATTATTATATTAGCAGGGATAAAATTGAATCTGATTTTATGAAGACGTATTCCGGAAAACTTTTAAATCTGAGCCCTGGTATGTACAAATTAGACAATCTCGTTATTGATAAAATAATGAAGATTTTTAAGACTATCATTTCATTATTCCTGGACTACTGGTTTTATTGTTACTTGTCATTATTACTTTTACTGATGATTCTTTTTATACATAGGATTATTATTACTACTATTCATATCTGTGGATTCAGCTTGTTATCACTCATTTCTGTACATAGTGCAGTCATTAGGCTAGTCCTTTCCCCATTTGACTTGTTTGTATATTGTTTGTGTATATATATATATATATATATATATATATATATATATATATATATATATATATATATATATATATCAATAGATGTACATGATTATACATATATATATATATATATATATAATATATATATATATATATATATATATATATATATATATATATATATATATATATATATATATATATATATATTATATATATATATATATATATATATATATATATATATATATATATATATATATATATATATACTGTATAATATATAGATGTGTGTGTTTGTATGTTCCAGCATAACTCTGAAATGCATTGAGAATTTTAACCAAAATTGGTATACATATGACTTACTATCTAGAAAAGAATACTGTGGGGGTAAGACATCATTAGCACCAAAGGGCACCAATGGGGTGGGGGTGGGAAGAGGGTGACATGTAAAAATAACCAAAAACAATATATATCATATTAATGTCTAATCCATAGTTTTCAAGGTCACTGAGATTAACAGTG
>NC_089784.1:37845569-37858069 GCF_040412425.1 Macrobrachium rosenbergii
CCGATGGAAAGAAACAAAATGATGTATATGCTCCAAATACTGCTTATTAAAGAGAAATGTCTGTTTTCATACAGTATTAATAATAAATTAGAATTAGAACCTGGGGGTTGGTTCAGTGTATTTATGAAATGGACCGTGAAGCTTACTTTCACTAGAACACCATAAAAAGGTGGGACGCTTGCCAAGACCTGTACCAAATTGTGTGTATCACAAGGAAGTATACTTTTTTTTATTTCTTATTGTATGATTTGGACTCACAACAGCCTACAAATAACGCTGCAGGGTCTAACAATGAAATGAAATGGGCCTACACATATTTTATTCATATTCTGGTCCGAATGGCTGAGATCTTTCCCAGGCGAAATCCAGTGGCGAATGTCATAAAATCGTTGCTGACTTTAAAGTCCACACATGTAATCACCTGCCTGTCGGTCGGAAGAACTTGGGTAATTCCACCAGTTCATCCGTTCTGAGGAGTGGACTGACTCCTCCCATAAACTATCGTGTACACGTAAGTTTTAACACCAGACTCGATGAACTGACAGAAGAACTGACAGGTAAACCTGATCGTGAATACCCGGCCTTAGAATGGCCAATATAGGCGATGCAAGACAAGTGGTCTGAAGGTAGTTTATCCTTATAGATCAACTACGCTTGAATAGTAAGGTTGTTAGTAAAAATGAACTTGGGGTCATTTTTTTTTTTTTTTTTTTCTTTTAACGTATTTACAACGAGGATCACTTATAAATGGTAGTTTAAAGTATAGTCAGTATATCAACCCTTGGTATATCTATTTTTCCATTTACAATGAGAGATTTATCTAGGAATTTCTGTATTTCTCTATATATTATGTTATTGGGAAAAGCACTATCTTTGAGTTTAAAAGAAGTTTTATTTCTGCATCAAATGACTGCCGGGAGCTGCAAAGAGAATATGTTCTATGTATTAAAGTCATTATGTTATTTATTTTGTAACATACGCTACCGGGGTCTAAAATGTAGCACTTTGGAACTTCTATCAAAAGTCCTTCAAAAGACATCGGTACCCCATACAAAATGGAAAAAAGCACGTTAAAAGAAGAAAAATTTTGAAGTTAAAAATGTAGCACTTTGGAACTTCATTCCAAGACCGGTAAAAGTGAATTTTCTGAAAATGCTGAAACTCAAGAGTAACTCCCTCTGACCTCGCAAAATTTCTTGTCAATATTTACAAGTGTCACGCCCGTAACGCCACCTATATTGGCCAGTTTAAGAGGTCAGTCCGGAAAAGATCTGAACTTTGTGGCATTTCTCCTCATGCTGGTTGCTTGCTGGCCAAGCCAACCAGATCGGCAATTTTACAAAATATAGGGGAATATCACAGACAAGAGACTTGAAAATTTTTGTGCTCTTGGTACTTCTAATGAAGAATCATTATTGAGAATCTCTGAATCGATAGAAATATATTTTAGAAAACCAGACCTAGATTTTAAAGATTTTATCAAATTTTCTCTATGTTGTCATCTTTACTCAGCTATATCAGCCAATAATGACTGTATATTATTTTAACTATATAAACTGTAATGTCCCTTTTAGGCTTAAAAATGTCATGAAGCAACGGAACGGGCGCAAAATAAAATATGGTGGTTAAATATATAAATGCACCTATATATATTATTTATATATATAAGAATTATATATATATATATATATATACATATATAAATAATATATATAGATATATATATATATATATATATATATATATATATATATATATATATATATATATATATATATATATATATATATATATATATATATATATATAAATATATATATATATATATATATATATATATATATATATATATATATATATGTGTGTGTTTTTGAAGTATATATGATCACTGGTAAATATCATTCCTAATGTTGCTGCACATTAAAATATAATTATTGCACCTTTAAGAGAGTAATTTTTCTTCACGTTATTGCTCTCACACCCATTAAATACTCTGCGTCTTTTACACCGATATATAAAAACAATATTAGCGCTAAATCACACTCAAGTTCAGAATCGAAGAGAATATATAACATTCAAAACACAGCAGAGAACGACAGACGAGAAAATTATACATTACCAGTTGTGACGAATTCCACGGAGTTCCGATTGAAAATGCTAATGACTGAGCCAATCAAGCAAAAGAGTTATTGGAAGGAATCAAACAGAATTAAATAAAGGGTGGATAAGAGCATAAGATAAACGAAGAATGAACTAAAGAAGAGGGAAACAGAGGAGCAAGCTGTACGTGAACATGTATGGAAATAATGTTACAAATAATAATTACTAGAAACGGAAACTGTCATGTGAAAAAGTGTTAATAAGAGAGAGAGTTCAAAATCAATGGAACATAAAAGAGAGAGAGAGAGAGAGAGAGAGAGAGAGAGAGAGAGAGAGAGAGAGAGAGAGAGAGAATCCCTAATGAGAGCGCAACTAAGGAAATTCCCTTAATAATATCGTCTCCTAAACTCCAAAGGATGCACTGGACCAGGAGCAGTATATCTGTAACCAGGTTTCCAATACAATTCCCGGAAAGTCCAGCTACCTGACTCGCTAATTAGATTTGCAATTAACTTATCAGGTATTCATAGCTTAACGTCAGTACCAGCTTATTCGGAAAAATACAAAAATAAATATAATTTTTTCGCCTCTAACTTTCATGTACGAATACAAACAAAATATACATGTATAAAAATACGCATTATACATACATACATATATATGTGTGTGTGTGTGCTCTGTATTCAAGTAATATTGTATGACTATTACACAGAAGAGTCTTGAAGTCAACTGATTATTCCAGGGATCTGACTTGCTTCGGTTTTGATAATTATGCAGACGGTAATGTGATTAAAGGTTAGCGGCGGAGTATGAGTATGTATACATACATGAGATCTGTATACATGCATGCATGCATGCATATATATATATATATATATATATATATATATATATATATATATATATATATATATATATATATATATACTCACACACAACCACTCCACATCCTTACTCGGTGTTTACCATTTTGGGACACTAGTAAGGTACTAGGTTATTGCTGACACAAGACGGGCACTACTTTAGTTCGAGTTTGCGTGGTGGGTGACTTTGATTTTGCTAGTTGTAGGAATCCAGATTTGTATGACTCTATTTATGGCTGCTTGCTTACCAAACTGGCAACAGTTCAAGAAGCTGACGCCTAGGCTTTTTTAATTTTCACTGGCAATTACAATGGTCATCACTCTTAATTGCTGAGCTCAGGTACTGCAGCTGATAATCACTGTGATTGTGAAAAGTTAATCTGCACACCAATCTGGCAACTGGCTTGACCTTGTATTCACAGGCTATAGGGACCGTATCTTTTGGAGTAGGTTTGTCGGTGGGCTCATCTGACCATTGTTTGATTAAGGTCAATGTGGAGATGCCTCAGGTTTTCCTTGATGTTAGCTTTTCACGAAATTTACATTTGAATTCCTAAGCCAACTGGAATGGCATTCGTTGTAACCTTTATGAGCTCAGATGGAGCGATATTTATGGAAGTCCAAATATTATTGAGTGTTTAAATGATCATCTTAACAATAATACCGAAAGTAGAACTCCTTCTAAACCTACTAAAACCCTCAAGTTTCATCTTAATTGTAAGCCACGATTTAATGCTGCATGTAAGCTTGCCTATAATGAAAAACTAGATAATCATTTATTGAGAAACAATCGATAAGACTATTTATGGGTTAATTTCACTGAGCTTAGAAATCTAGCTTGTGTGGCTTATGGGAGACCTGAGAGAGTTTATAATGAGAGTGTGAACGACATCCATAACTGGTGGTTTGTCATTTCATTCGAGTACATGGTTAGAGCATCTTTATGGGGGTGTTGGAGGCACTCTGTTGGAATTGTTCTGTAAGAAGATGAATTTGCAGGTGTTCTGATGACTCAAGACATACATTTTCTTTGTTTCTGTTCTTTTATATGTTTGGGCAATGATTTCCAAAAACTTTCCAGTATTAAGAGTTCTTTATTTGGTTGGGTAGTTTGTCTGCAGAGAAGAAATCACTTGTCATGTGAGTGGTCAGTTTGGCGGGAGGAGCACTGATCTCTTCTTTGAGGGTGGTGCGCGACTTCCAACTGGATCTATCACACCTGGTGGTGAATGCAACTTTGTGGGAATGGAGGGGTCTTTCTACCATGCCACTGACGATGTGGTTTTAGACAGTGGTGTGGCGTATATTTAAACCCATTACTTTGGAAAGGAAAGTCTATATTTTGGAAATGAAGGCCAGTCTTCTTTCAGATGTATGTTATTTGCGATGCTGAAACAACTTCCCCAACCATCAAGGAGTGCTTCATTGCAGGCATTCACTGTTCTTTATGCCATAGGTATTACTTCTGGCTAAAATGTGGAACTTTCCATTGGTGCGAAGATGTATTGGAGATGGCTAAATCATCTTGCGGGTTGCGGGAATCTGGCAATTTTGGACTCCATGTCTAGGGTGATGTTACATTTTTAGTACTTGAGGCACTGTTTGGGATATTCATGGGAGATATCAAAGACTTATTTTTGGAGATCTTAGCACCAGGGGACAGGAACATTCTGAGCTGGTGTAGCAGAGAATGATTCATCCCGCACTGCAAAACGGGATGTCTTCCCACCGTAGGTTGGTTATGGAAGTGCAATAACTTTTCTTTTGATGTCTCGGGCTGGGCATCAATGTATGTGTTACATGCACTCAAAGAGCGTGTTATATTTTATCTTGAAGAAAATGCAAAGAAATCTTGATAACGCTGACCAGCATTCCCCCTTGCTGAGTGCTGCATCTCTCTCTCTCTCTCTCTCTCTCTCTCTCTCTCTCTCTCTCTCTCTCTCAGACGCACTCTATGAAAATCTATTTCTAAACTGATGTGCATAAATTAAACCCCTGAATATCAAAAACAGACATTTACTCTGCAAGCCTAACAATAAACCAAGTAAATGAAAAATCATGCATGGTAAATCTCTAATCCCAATTACACTATATCCAAGGAATAAAATTGTTGCAAGACATTATAATAAGTAGGAACTAACTCCCGCCTCCTACAAAAAAACACCCAAAGTCCATTATAAACATTAGTCTGTGGTCTGTAAAAAAAAAAACAGTCACTTTGGCCCCAATTTCATTGCCACAAAGGGCTATATGCCAAATTAAGGTTTCACTTAACTTGAGACATGGCTCCATTGAAACATTTCTGTACAAAAGAGAAGGAACCATATCCATTAGAAATTATGGTTCCCCCAATTTACAAACGCACAGAACCACATGAGATAAATGTTAAATCATAAAAAAAATGTAATTATGTCTGCAAAGGAAAGCTCATAAAAGTAAGTAATTTTCCAGTCTCTGACTCACTCTCGGCAAATGGAATTATGGGAATTCCAACTCCCAGCGTGTCCAACACGTACTTTGGTCACTGTTCCCCTCCATCCAATGAATCTCCTTTTCCATAAGCACCTTGCACCAAGCATCTTTAACAATTTACCCACGAACATACGCTTTATCGGGCACACCTAGAAATACGGTTCAAACACACCAAAGTTCTAGAAGCTTTTCAAACTAGAGCACTGATGAATAGAACTTTCCACCCATCCATGTGAATCTTTCATGTATCTGGACCAAAGGTGGTTGTACCTGAATTGCTGATCCTCACAGGTAAATATAAACTGAATGCTGAATTAACAAACACATACCCCCACTTGCGAGGTTTGTTAAACATTGCAAGGGACTGTGTGTCACGAATGTGCACACTAACACATGTACACATGAGCTTTCCTTTGCAGACATAATTACGTCTGCAAAGGAAAGCTCATAAAAGTAGGTAATTTTCCAAAGTCTCTCGGTGAATGGAATTATGGAATTCCAACTCCCAGTGTGCCCAACATATCCTTTGGCCACAGTTTCCCTCCATCCAATGAATCACCTTTCCCAAAGGCGCCTTGCACCAAGTGTCTTTCACAATTTACACACAAACATATGCTTCATTGGGCACACCTAGAAATTTGGCTCAAACCTACCAAAGTTCTAGAAGCTTTTCAAACTAGAGCACTGATAAATGGAACTTTCCGCCCATCCATGTGACTCTCTCATTTATCTAGACCAAGGTGGCTGTGCTTGAATTGCTAATCCTCACAGGTGAATATACACTCAGTGCTGAATTAACAAACACCTACCCCCCCTTGCGAGGTTTGTTAAACATTGCAAGAGACCGTTTGTCATGAGCGTGTACACCAATAAATGTACACATATGCATTGTAGTTCATTGCAATTTTCACAATCGGAATCAGTTCATTTCTATCCTGGATAGTGCATCTACTATGGGGTTTTTCCTTGGCAGATATATGTTGTATGGTGCAACTGAATCTGGCAATGGCTGAGTAAGAAGATGCTGATGAGCAAAATACACGTCCTGGTGTTTGGTTAGGATATGGACAAACGGTTGTTGACCCATTAGGATGGTAAAGAGTGTGCCCTCGAGATGTCTGAAATGTATGGTGCTCAGGTGAATGGTGAGAAGTTCCCTGTGAAAGGTACTAAATTTTTTTTTTTGGCTGATGCTGGTTTTCTGCTGAAAAAACCTAGTCTGAGTCATCCCACTGAATGATTATTTATAACAGTGCCCGTGGAGACACTGTTTGCATCTGTCGTGAGTTGAGTATGGTGGGAGGTTGGCGAAAGTCAGAGCAGTGGTGTCTGCCAAGGCATCTGTCTTAATTTGGGCTTAAAAACACTGAAACTCCAACAGAAGAGGTTTTAAATCGGAAGGGTATGCTAAATAGCTAAGCAGCTACTTGGGGCCTGTGGTGAGTGAAGGCCTCTGGAAGAATTCCAGGTCCAAAAGATTGCATAGAGGAAACATCCACAAATAGCCTATAGTGCTCAGGAAGTCAGCATCGAGCGGGTCATCTGGACATCCGTGATGATAAAGATCTGCCAGTATTTTTTCCCCAATGGGGGCCAGGGTGGGCTAGATTCACAAAATGCTATGGGGCTGCCATAAGGCCACCACTAGCCCTTTTGACGTATTCAGTATGAACTTGAAGGTGTCTTTGTCCACCAGGCTCCTCCTATCAAGGGCTTGGTCATTGTTGTAGAATCTGCTTGAGCAGGCACCCATCGGGATTGTGGCAGCCCCATTCTTGGTGGCTGCCCTGCTCAGTTTTTCTCCAGCTGCATCAGGGCCGCAGTTCTTGGCTGCCTTCTCGACAACGGACATCTGCTAAATTTTGATTCACAGATTCTGCACCAGCTCACCCGAAGCACTTGTTTTAATCAAGCTGCAGTAGATAAAATATCTGCTTGTATTATCGAATCTGCAGAGTCCGTATAACCAATTAGGTAGACTCAATATGTGAAATTGCCAAAATTAGTTTCTCCATGTTTTATAATTTTCTCATTTGTTATAAGGTATGTTTAGTGGAAATGTCCGTTTATATAGTCACTGAACTGCCGCCTTCTTGCTGACAACAAATGTAAACAAAAAACCCTGAGGTCATTCGGCGTTACGTTCACGAATAAAGCCAAAAATTATGCTGAAATCTGAGCTAAGCTGAAAATAACACGTAAAATCATTTTAACAGCACGCTTGAACAAGTTATTTCATACAATTGAGAAAATTTTAAAAGGCTTTAATCATTACAACTAACCCAGTTTATATTAAAACTCTCTATTTTCGTTATTCATTTTGCTTTTAACAAAATAAGTACAAGCGTTTTTTACTGATCGGAAGTGTCTTACTTTTGATCTCTTGGTGTAGTTTCAAAATGGCCGCTTCTGCCGATTAGTATATTGGGTTCGACAGCTATTTTAATTTTCCTTGGCACTTGAATCTTGAAAATTCTCCAAAAATAATTAGTAAAATTACATCACCTAAAACAGCACACATTTGTGGTTTGATGCTACATAATTTCAGAACTCGTTGCATTTCATGCATATACCTACTTCATTAACTATGTTTCTGATAAACAAAATAAACTCTTCACATATATCTCACACTTGGTTTCTTGGAAATCTGAAGCTTTGTTAAATATCTTGCAAATATAATTCTGTATTTCGTATTCCCACTAAACCATATACAAACACGGCCTCCCATAAAAACGAAAACAAAAAATGTAAACAAGTAAACACGGAGCACCACCCAAGATTTAAAATCGATCTGAAATTTCCAGTGCCTCAAGAATACCTTGTCAGGGAACCTGGATCTCGGTTGAAATAAAAAGCCATCTTTTTCCCTGTGCTTGTCTGTGTATCTCACTTTCACGCCATTTTATAACAATCAAACACTGTCTCTCACTATCATTTTATCCACGAAATGCATTATCAGCTCAATGTAGCTTTCTGATTAATTCTCTTCCAGACCCATAAACAAAGTCTCGTGAAAACCTTGGCTTAATCTTTTCCTTTTTCGCGTACGGAAGTTCACAACAGGAAACGTTCATTCTCGTTCTACCTGGAGCGGACAATGCTGAAAGTTGTTCACATTCTGTAGCAGTAAACCTGATATATCCAAGTCAGTAGTGAGGCCTGAGTGGTTCGGTCAAAGTTCTCTGTAGAAGTACATGTTTTATTTCATTTTTTCCTTTCCTTTTCAGGATCTGTAGGAAATTAAATATTTACATGAACCCTGATAGCGAGGACTGGTTGATTTATTTGTTTATGGCATCACGACGACAATGGACGTCAAGGATAAAAAGGGGAGACCTTGATTTGGAGATTCTGTACCAGCACACTCGAAGAGCTCGTTTTAATCAAGCTGAAGTATAGATAACATGTCTATTTGTATTACTGAATTTGCACAGAGTCCGTATTACCAGGTAGGTAAACGCTATATTGCTGCTGCCAAAATTATTTGCTAAGTCACATTTCAAGAATTCATTCCGAACATGTTCATTTGTCAGGCTAATTTGAATTTTGTCTGGAGTGAATTCTAACTCTTTCCTGCTTTTATTTCTTTATTTCAAATTCATTCAATTTGAATAACTGAGGCAAAAATTCTTTTAGCTGAAAAGGGCTGTTCTAAGTTTAAAGTGGCGTTCATGGCATGAAGAAATTTTTCTGGGCTTTAGAAATTATTCTCTAGAGCTACGGGCTCAGATGCTAATTCAAACAAAATTTAAGTTTTTAAGACCAATGCATTCAGCTCTAAATTACAGCGTTGTAGATTCCAAGAAATTCTTGTAACCTTGAAGCGGATCTTGTTAGTTCAAATAAGGATTTCGTAAATTCCATGTGAATGTCTTGTAGGCTGAAATTATCCTTATTTTTAAGGGCAATGGTCCATCAGACGTGTAAATTAATGTCTTTTCTTAGGGAAAATAAAACAAAAACACAGTAAGAAAACCTGGGGTACAAATCTGGAGATTGAAAAGAAAATTAAAAGAAATGATAATCCTGAACTCTTCATATCCAACATTTAAATGTAATTGTCTTCAAAGACAGACCTGACGAGGATGGCAAACTAATCCCTCTATTTAAACACAGAAAAGGAAACACAGAAATAATATTCACCTTTTTCCTTTCCTTTCATTCGACATTCAAGGCATTTACACTTCGACTTCTTACTGGGATCATTTGTGATAAGCCTTCAGTGTAATGAAGACAGGAAAGTTCTTTAATGACTCATTAAAGAGGCTCCCCTTGCCAGATTAGAAAACACCACCCCTCGTTTCCTGGTCTTTTGCTGCCTCCACTTCCTCTGTTGGCGTTCATGCTTCATTTTAGCCCACTGGTACTTTTGCACCAGACCGTTAGATTTGGCTGCGCGCTACTTAACACTAGGTAATTTTACAAGGCAGGAACGTTAACCTTAGCCCCGTCTGTCTTATTCTTTTGTCCGGGCCTTTTATGTCAGACCTTTTCTGCGTTAACAAACTTTCAGCGATTTTAGCCAAATAATAAAACTTTTTATGGTAAATGCAAGGTTAATTTTTTATATGAAATGCAAGTTTACCACAGTGCTGATGAAAGATAACATTCGTGTTCACTTCCACGTGCTTTCAGTTATTAACTTTTTAAAATATTGCATATCATGCCTGTCAAGAAATGGCCTGCAAGTTTCCGAAATTTATTAAAGAAAACCAAAGACCGAGAAGCAACAAAATTATGCTGTGTCACATTCTTATAAAAAGGATTAGGGTAGCAGTTGGTAACATTGGGTGATGGAGACGGCCTTTTCAAGCAAATGTCAATTACAAAAAGATTTAGGAGATCTTTAGCATTTTAGGAAGATTTTGACGTCGAGCAACACTAACTAATACTGTTGCTTTACAAAACAAGGCAAAAAAAATATAAAAGAAAAATTCAATAATAAAGGGAATGTTTCCAAAATAAACACTGAAAATCATAACAACAGACTCCCGAACATTTCAGGGTTATCATGGACAAAACACAGATGTGTCAATTTTCCATTAGGAGAATTTTGGCCGTAGATATGTTTCACTGAGTTTTAAAGCTGTGATGAAACTGTAGCCCTTTCAAACATAGCACATTCCAAAGCAACGTTCTGGTCAAGCGTTCGCTAGTCGTTCCAGTGCTCCCAAATTAAATTGTGAAAACCGGTTATACCATGGAAAAGGTTTTCGGATAAAAGTGTAATATATATATATATATATATATATATATATATATATATATATATATATATATATATATATATATATATATATATATATATATATATATATATGTGTGTGTGTGTGTGTGTTGTGTGTGTGTGTGTGTGTGTGTTTGTGTATATGGGCTGAGGTCGACATAACCCTGCTTTGTATACCAAGGAGAGGGTTTGAATTTTGATTCAAGAAGTTAGATAGACAACAGCAAAATAAGAAGAAACTGATAATTAAAAACACAGCTTACTTTATAAATTATGGTGTACTGACGATGTTACAAGAAAGAAAAATAGTCTTAATATTGACGAAGGGATAAAATACGTTATCGAATAGGTCATGAAACTTAAAGAACAGTAAATTGTTTATTTAGTTCTTCCTTAGTTTATCGTATTAAATTAGTACATTACACCTATGTCATGATAATTCATAAACTTTGATATTAAACAACTTTGTCTTTTCAAACCCCTTTCGTTGTAAAATTCTGTTCACAGTCTTGTTTCAGATGAAAATGACTGGCAACTGATAATCGAAACTACTGAGTCCAGCAAATGATCTTACATATGTTTGCAAAAGTAAATAAGGTAAAGGTAAGGAGGGCAGCTTGAAAAAGAGAACCTGGACAGTGCATGTTTAAACGGATAAAACAAAATTGAAGGCGGGGGATGACCAGAGGTATCTGGGAATAAATATAACAGGTCATATTATGTCGTAAGATGAGTTGAGTCATGGCATAGAGGATAGCAGTATGTGTACAAAAGAGTGGGAAGGGACTTGGAGTGTTTGTGGAAGGGAGATGAGATTGCACGAAGGGATTTTTGAGCAAACTCTCTTTTATGGGATTAAAATGTCAATAGTGAGTGTTAACAAAAGAAAAAAAAGGTTAAATTTGTTGAAATGAACTGCTGAAAGTATTTCAAGATAATTTGGTCATGTAAATAGAATTAATCTGAGAAAGAGGGTGCATAATTACAAAGCGTTCGGAGAGACCATGTGTGCAGTCCATGCTGCACTGCTGCACACCTTAGTTTATCCTATCAGGTCAGAGGCCATCATGGACCACCGTTATCACCACATGGTGGTGAGTTACTGATATTACCTGAACCACGTGGTCCGAGTCGCCCTCAACATTGTTACTGTAACCACTTTTCTGTCCACACGCTTCTCAGAACAGATCAGATCTCGACTATAAATCAGTGTACTCTGAGCATCCTCTGCTTGAGCTGACCTTTACATTGGCAACACATTAGAGCAACCTGGTAACCAAAGTATACCTTAGTTTCACCAGACCACTGAGCTGATTAACAGCTCTCCTAGGGCTGGCCCGAAGGATTAGACTTATTTTTACGCGGCTAAGAACCAAATGGTTACCTACCAACGGGACCTACAGCTTATTGTGGAATCCGAACCACATTATGACGAGAAATGAATTTCTATCACCTGAAATAAATTCCTCTAATTCCTCATTAGCCGGCCGGAGAATCGAACTCGGGCCTAGTGAGTGCTAGCCGACTACTCTAGCGACTCGCCTAATGAAAAACTTACTGGTAACCAACATGGTACTTAATCATTCCCTACCAAACAACAACCAGCCACTGGCAGACTAAGTACAAGGCTTAGCTATGGCTTACTTTCCCTCAAAATCTCTCGGTTGTCCTCCATTCGGTAGACAAAGCATAGTTCTTGCTTGGTACCCCTAGCAACTAAGAAACTCAATATGACCATGCCTACCAAAACAAAGCCACTAACAATTTAAATAGTGTTTTAGCTCTGGCTAGCTACAGTAGATATAAACTTGCTTATTGAACCAAAATCTAACAACTAT
>NC_089784.1:37863069-37963069 GCF_040412425.1 Macrobrachium rosenbergii
TTGTGTCATATCTGCTTAATTATATACTGTTTATGAAGTCATCAGCCATTTAAAATTGATGAGCTTCAGTAACTACCTAATAACTCTCTCTCTCTCTCTCTCTCTCTCTCTCTCTCTCTCTCTCTCTCTCTCTCCACTGACTGACGTTGCTTCACCCATTAATTTTTTGTTTGCTTATCTCCTTCCCCACATCCATATCTTCCTTTCTCCTTCCTCACCTGGTTCAGAGAAATTCAATAAAGTTCCGACGCCGATGGTGTTAGGATGCGTCATGCTGGGGAAGGCTACATCTGGACTGGACTTCTGCCAGATCAAACGTCAAGGGAAACTTGCTTGGGATAAAAATTGAGCAAAAGAATGAAAATGAAGCCACGGAAATTTATAAATTTATAAATTATTATGTTCTGAGAGTGGGAATACAAACTGTGTCTCTGCTGTGGCAAACAATGTGCTTGAGAATATTTAGTCAGTAGTCTTCATATTAAAAATCTTGATTTATATGCCGAATTTTCCTCATTCTGCTTTCACGCAATAATTTCCAATTATTGGTTAAGGTTTGATGGGATCAACAAGCCTTCAAAACGTACGGATATCTAGAATTGTTTAAAGTGTAATTTTTTACTACACAGATTATGTATATTGTAATACTGTCCATATATATGCAGTCCATATATATATATATATATATATATATATATATATATATATATATATATATATATATATATATATATATATATATATATATATATATATATATATATATATATATACATATATATATATATATATATATACATATATAAACTGTGTGTGTATATATTATATATAAATATATTTATATATAAATGAAATATAAAAATCATTCTGATATAGAAAATGTATATATAAACATACAGCATTTTAAGAGTTTATGCAAATATTTTGGGAAATGAAAGAAAAAGTCATTCTGAAAATAAAATGTTATCATTAAGCATTTTAAGGTTTCAAGTTTGTTGGTGAGGAATTTTAAAATAACCGTTATCATTAGCGCTGCTTTCAGGCGATGGGAGTTTGGAACGGGAGGGGAGGGGGATGAAGTGAATAAGGAGAGTGGATTGACATTCTTTTAAATATGATTCTTTTTCTTTCAAGCAATTTAATTTCAACTAGCTAACAGCGGTAACGTATGGCCGTACGTACCAAGTAAGTAGTGTAAATGTTGCTGAGCAACATTCATCTGTGATCGTTGAATTCTAGCTCGCTCTGTCCTGCCGCCTCGTCACGGAACTGTTGGAGAGGGAGAGATTTTTAAAATACGTTTGATATCTTTGATAGGTGTCTAATGAATAAGTCTACCTTTGATGGAGAGGAGATTCAATTAAGCTTACTTTTCTTTTCTTTTTGTCGGTGTTCAATGAATACCACTGACAGGGGGGAAAGGGGTTAAATGATGCACGCATTTTTTTTTTCAAAATTTAAATAATACATTTGATTGGGAGGTACTTTATTCACATCGGCCTAACCACTCCATCCTCGTTCTCTATGACTCCCCGCCTCCCACAGTGACATCCCAGGCTGCTCCCACCTCCCTTTACCAAACTCCATCGCATGAAAGCAGCGCTAATGATATCGGTTATTTTAAAATTCCCTTCACCGACAAACGAGGCTTTAAAAAGCATATGTTTATAGAACATTTTCTGCTCAGAATGACTTTTTCTTTCATTTCCAAAAATATTTGCGTAAACTTGTGTAAGCTCGTGTTACACCTGTATATATATAATATATATATATATATATATATATATATATATATATATATATATATATATATATATATATATATATATATATATATATATATATATATATATATATATATATATATATATATATATATATATATATAATGTACACGTGTATGTGTTTGCAAGTATGTGTAGTTCTTCATTGGGGGTGGGCAGAGCACTTGGCTAGCATGCTGTTGGCCCAGCGTTCGACTCTCCGACCGGCCAATGAAGAATTAAGAGGAATTTATTTCTGGTGATAGAAATTCATTCCTAGTCATAATGTGGTTCGGATTCCATGTAAGTTGTAGGTCCCGTTGCTAGGTAACCAGTTGGTTCTTAGCCACATAAAATAAGTCTAATCCTTCACAGGCCTAGGAGAGCTGTTAATCAGCTCAGTGGTCTGGTTAAACTAAGATATACTTAACTTTTTGCAAGTATGTACACACACACACACACACACACACACATATATATATATATATATATATATATATATATATATATATATATATATATATATATATATATACATATAACGTATATTACGCTCAACCGTTAAGTCACGTGAATCAAATTATTATTGCTCACGTTATAATTCGTATTCTCCATAATCCCTCCTTAGCTTCACCACAGAAATTTAAAAAATAAGAGAACCCTGAAGAAAAAAAGGAAAGTCCAAAGCACAACTTATATCACTGGATTTTTTGCTATAAAAGGAAAAAAACATAATGTTTGCATCCTGGTTTAGGAAGAACCATGAAATGTATTGCCTTTAAACTTCTTTTCAAAATACTTCGAACTGAGCTCTATTTTTTGAGTGTGATTTGAAGGTGAGACTTGACAAAAGGACTATACTTATTTTCATTTTGATGAAAAAGCATATTGAAACGTGATAGATGTAATAAATTTTGTTTAAGTCTCATTTACACGATGCGCCACTAATGAATAATGTATTATCCTTGCAATCAGCTTACATTGAAATGACGAAAATATTTGTTTCTACAAAGTCATGAAAAATTGCTGTGATATCTCATTTCGTTTATTGAAAGCTCTGAATTTAAAATATTCAAAAATGTATTATTTGTTGATATTATTTCAGTAAATTTATGTATCCTTTTTATATGCCTTATGATGAAAAACTTCACCACTAGTTTCTCATGTTCAAATAAATTTTGGAAAAAGGTTCCAAAGATTTCATTTATCACTCTTTTTACTAAATATTTTTGCAGCATAAATTGTAGCCTCCTTTCGCAGTGGCTCATGTATTTCCTGAAACTGAATTAACTGCTGCTTCGATAATGGAAAAAAACTCTCTACCAAATAATTCACCAGCGTTCTCATTACGGCTGATTTCAGCTCTATGTGTAACTGATGCAATGCAGCACATTTAGCCTCAGAAATATCGAATACCACCGGCGTTCTCTGAATTTTCTGTCATGAAATGAATTAAATCGAGCAGTAATTGATTCCGTCTCTTTCGTCTGTCTGCTCGAGCCTCCTGACCATGGCAGCTCTCTCATCCCAGTCCCCATTCTCTATCTCTCTCTCACACACACACCTATAAAGAAACGTGTTTAATGAATCTCTTCTTTGAAGCTTTTATCACTGTCTTATGTTTCTACGACAGCTGCGCCTAAATGACAAATTCCAGCGCAGCTGAAAGATGCGTTGAAGAGGACTCCAAATTTATTTCGACAATTCATTCAGTGTTTCACTGGATCAAATCCCGTAAGTTTTTTTTTTATTAGAAAATGCGCTGCAGTGACATAGGTTAAGATATGGAACTCTTGTTGCCCCTTAATGTAACTGAAGGTCAAAGTTCGGGCAATAAATCCGAATTTCCATTCGTTTAGCATATTTAGACTTTTCGTCATCCAGCATGGGGTCAGCTTCTCTTACCGCTGGTCAAAGCATTGGGATGGTACATAAGGTCCCAAGTTTCGGACTTTCCGTCTTGCCCCACTTTTATGTTACTGTTACTTCTCATAATACGAAGTATAATTGTAAGCATGTTACGTTTAAGGAAATTTCGGAACCGAGTTACACTCGAACTTAGCTCTAAATAGGTTTGCCGAAAATTTGGAGATGTGAGAGGCTTCTGCACTCTTGTTGGGGGTTGAGGGGGAGGGCGCGTGCGGTGGAGTGACATAGGTAGGACTTTCAACCCCCTATCATGGTTCTGCTGTGTCAATAATTTCGATGTTCTAAGTTCATATCGAGGAGGATATTCAACATCTAAGTAAGTAGGGAAATATAAATGACATCATTAGTAAGAGTTATAATGATGTGGTTGTCTTGTTTTTCAAGGACTTAAGCAGTGTTTTTAAAATATCAATAGACATATTACTGATTGGAAAGTTCTCCTAAAACGTGAGGAGTTTACGGAAGCTGGTCGCGACTTTCCAGTTAAGCAAATTACTGGGTAATTTCATTGTAGGAACATGTAATAATAAAATAAGTCGATCATCTGGTGTCTTTAAAGTAGGTGAAATGGGGTTCAGGTCCATAAGAAAAAAATCATATTGTTTTAGTGACTCGCAAAGATTAAAGTGCAATTTTTACTACTGACAACAGAGGAGTAATTAATTTCAATAATGAAGGATTTGAAGTAAATGATCCCTGTATATTCTGAAGCAAATTGTTAGCCTTTAATATTGAATATAAAAGTTAACACACTCACAATGCCACTATTGGTTTTCCAAAGCTCCGTTCAAATGAATATCACTGTGCTGGTTCGTCCCTTTGAAATCTGACAATTTTAATTTCCGGAAAATCATTTGGATTTTGACACTTGTTTCCAGAGTCGAAAATGTGAATAGTTTTATGTCAGTTCTGCAGAGTAATAAATAAATGTATTAATTTTCCGTCACTTGTTTACATTTCTGTCCCGCTTGAACCACGAAATTCATTTGCGATGAAAACAGCCAATGGTCATTTATTCCAAAATTTTTATGGATTGTCGGACTTTTCCGTGATTCCCCGGAAACGCTATAGTTTGCAAACATGGCAGGATGAACTTAACTGAAATCAGTATCCTGCTTAATAACTACCACAGGAGAGTTGACACACTCATGGCGGTCTCAATCCCGTATAGAATTGGAAGATTTGCCGAAAGTGCAACGTCTCTGACTTGTGCAGGCAAAAAGATATAGGCTGTTTTGATCAATAAAAATAAACCCGCCTTGGTTCATGACCATTGTATTATCAATTCGTTTTTCTTAATTTGCTTCATGGGTATAAATAAATGGGAATGTGGTCTAAACATGTATGTTGATTATGTTTGGTTATGTGCAGTTTCGGTGAAAACCCATAATACACATATGGTAAGCAAATAATATATGATGCTGGGTAACTTGGTGCACTGATTTGCTCATTTTCTTGTTATCGCTTAACGCGTTGCTCGTTGCGCTTCTCATCAGCTGATCAGTTTTTCATTAGACTTTCTATCACCCAGCAATTGAATCTCTTTCATAAGGCTGAGTTATCCTTTACAATTCTTGTCAAATGTTGAGTACATTGTTACACCGTTGTCTCTAGTGTCACATTGTGACCCACTGCCTCTGGCACCAACCCCTCTAGCGACTGATGTGGAGTTTCTCAGTCCATCCATTATGTGGATGTTCAGTGGCTACAGACTCACTCTGGAGGTTCTCTTTTCATCGAAGTCTCCTTGAGGTTCTACCTGCTGGTCATTTGCCTGTCACTGGGAGGATGCTAATTGCGATCTAATGAAATAACTAAATTTAACATAAATTTACGGGTAGTTGAAATAAGCAATTGTCAAGAGTGATTTATACACGATGTTTGTATTCAGGTTTTATAAGTGAAATAGCTTCCAGATCTAATTGCTATTAAAAAATAATTTGGAAAAATGTTGATATGAGAGAGAGAGAGAGAGAGAGAGAGAGAGAGAGAGAGAGAGAGAGAGAGAGAGAGAGAGAGAGGGTTGGGGGGGAAGGTGAAAGCTGTATTTGTTTAGGAAATGTCTCAGGCTCGTCTTACACTTCTATGCCTTAAAAATATTTTCCTCTCTCTCTCTCTCTCTCTCTCTCTCTCTCTCTCTCTCTCTCTCTCTCTCTCTCTCTCCCCGATGGTTTTCAGAGTCCTCAATCTTCGTCATTTGATTATCTGTTCCTCAAATTCGATTTGGACATTCCGCTCGACTTGGCAGCTCCGACATTCTTGCCAAAATAGAGAGAGGAAAAAGGACCAATACTCTGATTTCTTTCGTATTTGCAAACTATTTTCCCCTGAAAAGGTCTTGAATCTCCGAGAAATATCGTTGCTTTATGGCTTCGTCTTGTTCGCATCATGGCAGGGTTCATACTTTCTAGTTCTCTTGCTTATTAATTTTTACTGGCTTTCAACCTCTTAATAACGTATTACTGCTTGCACACAAGTGTAAAGGTTTGTTGTAGGTTTATCATCGTTTAGTTTCGACAAGGAATGGGCGGTAGCTGTACGCTCCGTTCTCTTTTTTTATCCTCTTCGTGGAACGCTTACCAGGCATGGGGACCAAAATAGCCTCATATAGACCAGGCCCGAATAAAACAAGGGAAAGAAGGGGAAAAGAAAATCGGACGGGTCTGGACCCTAAAGAAGCCACGGATCCTCTGTGATTTCTTTTTCACCTCTTTAGTTTTCATCAGTAAAGATGAATGTAACGTTTTCCAGAGTTAATTCCACTAGTTTTTGGAATATTTCTTTGTGTGTTCTTGTCTTCGAGTGTTAAAATGGATGCATATATTATTTTTCTGATTCTTATTCCAACTGGAATATATTCGCATGTTTTTAATTTTGTTCTGAGCCCACATATGAGAATAACGTTTTCCTGATTCTAATCCGATTTCCTTCCAGGATTATAGTGCATCAGGATGAGCAGAGGCCTCACTTTGTGTATCACTGTTCGGTATATGCATGTACTGTATATTCCTGCCAAGATTGAATATATTGAATATTTCATATGTGTTCATGAGAGAGAGAGAGAGAGAGAGAGAGAGAGAGAGAGAGAGAGAGAGAGAGAGAGAGAGAGAGAGAGAATGCTATGTTTGGTGTTTTGGCAGTATCTGTTATAAGATGAAATAGAATGTAATAATGACTTTATTCGGAAGTCTATTAAAAGGTTTCTTCCATTGTCAGTGATGGCACACATTTCCTGAAATTTTTGTGAGAGCAGTAAAATCATAAACCACACACCTGAAATTTTCCAAATTATGAATATTTTCATGTTATGTTAATAAACAAATATAAACAACAGTGTAAAAAAATTAATATTATTTTTATATTTACCTTTGTCCAAAAATAAACAGTTGGTTTTGGGAGTCTTAGGTTGTTTATAGAAGATGTTACGATTAAACTTTACTACTCTCTCTTAAGTAAATGTTGGAGGAGGAATACTGAGAAAACTAAGTAGCTGTTATCTCTAAAATTCATTTTTCGTATGACCCATTTGATATTTCTAAAAACGTTGAAGTACAATTAATAATGATAATAATAATCTGAATAATAGTAAACTGGACTAGTGAGGCCCTTACAGGCATGGACAGAAAAACAAGAAAACCGATGACCATCAATAATGCACTACATCTAAGAGCACGGGTTGCAAGGCTCTACTTACCAAGAAGAAAAGTGGAAGAGGAAAAGCAAGTGTGGAGGACTATATCAACATCGAGAAAAGAACATTTGAGCAGAGCAGTAAAGATGAGTCATTGATAAGAATCTGACACGTAAGGATAGGTTCACAAGCCAAACGAAAGAGGAACAGGAGGACAAACACATACACAGAAAGTCCCAGAGGGATTAGGGATGTACCTGGAGATAGCAGTTAGCAAAGTCTCACTAAAGGAGAGCTGAAGGAGAATGAAGGCATGTTGGTGGCAAACAAGGCCAAGCATTATGCACACGATGTACAACTAAAATAGATGTCGATATATCAGTATCGCCAAAGTGCTGCTATTGCGAACAGGTGGACACATTAACCACATCATAAGTGAATACCCAGCATTACCTCAGGTATGAAACAGTTTCCAAAGCCCTGCACTGGAAGACTTGCAAAGAAAATAGCCTACTAAGTAGACAAGTGGTGCTGCAATACAGGAGAAAAGTGCTGGAAAATCAAAGAATCAAGTATCAGATGGAATTCAGGAGATTTTGGCTATTTGAAGTGGAAGTGGTATCTTCGGTGCAGTCGAGTTTTCTGGACAGCCGCTAGAGCGTATAATCGAGGCCACCGAAAATACATCTATCTTTCGGTGGTTTCGGTATAATACTGTATGAGCCGCGGCCCATGAAACTTTAACCACGGCCCGGTGGTGGCCTATCCTACATCGTTGTCAGAAGCACGATTATGGCTAACTTTAACCTTAAATAAAATAAAAGCTACTGAGGCTAGAGGGGTGCAATTTGGTATGTCTGATAACTGAAGGGTGGATGATCAATATACCAATTTGCAGACCTCTGAGATCATTTCGTCAGCAACCCATGACTAATCAAAATTCAACCTACTTACCAACCCATAAATTGTAAACACCCTGCCTACTATAAATACCTGCGCATCATGTATCCCAATTCTTTAGCTCTTGTACTTTCATAGATGATCAACAGTGTACTGTCGACACGTTAGAGGAAATAAACCTAAGACAACAGAAATCTTTATATGTCCTTAGGAAACTCAATATACCAGCTACATGCTGAAGAAAAGAAGATTGTAAGACGAATAAAGAAGACTCTATACAAATTAAATACCATGGAAATAGCTATGATTTTCAACACTACTGACCCCAGAGAATAATAATAATAATAATAATAATAATAATAATAATAATAATAATAATAATAATATCTTGTTAAAAAGGACGGCTACATCGTGCGAATTATTATTGTATCGAGTCATCAATTTTTCATATGAATCGCTACTCTTCCACGCTAATATTGGTCAACAACCGGCCAATGTTCACATTTTGGCAAAGAGAAACAAACAGCGTTTGTATAGCATTTTTATTCTCTGTAAAAGTGCAGGGTAATGAAAAACGATGTGTAGAGCTGTAACAAGTTAAGTATACCTTAGATTTACCACACCACTGAGCTGATTAACAGCTCTCCTAGGGCTTTAGACTTTATTTTACGTGGCTAAGAACCAATTTTACTTAAACGGGACCTACAGATTGGAATCTGAACCACATTATAGCGAGAAATGAATTTCTATCACCAGAAATAAATTCCTCTAACTCTTCATCAGCCGGCCGAGGGAATTGAACTCCAGCCCATCGGCTGACAGTCCGAAGCTCAATCGACTCAGCCAACGAAGGGCTAAACTTGCCAGCAGATCCTTTCGGAGTTTCTTCAATTGTTTTTACCAAAAGATGGATTCTGGATACTTACGTGTTTCTTTTGGAGTTTCTCTTGTCAACATGTTCTGACCAGCCCGTTAGTCATCTTCTGGATGGTTGAGACGAATCTGGAGATAAGGGGTGCGTGCAGAGGCATATATAGGGGCCCAGCGTCGCGGGCGAGGCAGCACTGAATTCTCATTGGTCACTAGGGATTATTGTCCCTGAATGAAGCCGTCACCCGGACATTGATGGCGTTGGTTTCCCGTGTGCAAGCGTTGGAGTACGCGGGGAAGAGGGTAGTGGTAATAGGATCATCGCTGCCCACAGATGGATGCTCCTGATTGGTTCGTTCACCAGGGATGCTGACACTGGGAGGATGAAGGTCTCCTGCCTGGTATTTAGACTGGGCCTCTCTATCCCGATGTGCATGGCTTCCAGGAAGTGCAGGCAGCTATGATCGGTCATATGGTCAACTATCTCGATGTTAGAGATAATGTCTCCTTTTTTCACTGAAGTTATGGATGGTCCTGGCGTGATTATATATGGGACCCTCCTGAGCATGCTAGGAGATCCTCTTGGAGAAGTACATGGTAGTCATACTGATATAGGCACCGAGGAGCTCTCGGATGGGGCTTTTGTATTGGTAGACCACACTGGCTCTCTTCAAGGGATCCTGCACGGAGGGGGGCCAGGTTATTCTGCATCACCAGGCTGCTGATTTTTCTATTTCTGTAAAACATAACAAACTAGATCTTTTTCTCATGGTCAGATGCGTTGACGTTACCCTCAATAATGGACTTGAAGGCCATACTTAAAATTTTGCCTTGTTCAGGTGTCGGTGTATATTCTGTAAGATTGATATATTCTTCCCTCTTATGAGGGAGCTGCAATTTTCCACCATTAATGGCGATTGGTTTCTTAGTTATCATCCTCAGATTTTTCTTTGCATCTTTTTCCTCCATGCGGCTTAGACACTCGCTGATGCCATAGGAATGTCCTCATCCTTGGAGGGGGTTGTCATTGCTGCTAGCTGTCTTATATTCTTCCAAAGCATTTGGGAGGTCAGCTCCAGGGTCACTACTACGTCGGTAGTGGTTGTCCCATTTGGAATAAAGGTTCTTTAGTTCTTTGATGAGTATGGTTCTCTCCTGCTCCTTGGTGGTCAGCTGCCGTTGTAGCAAAGTCCTCCTGAAGCTCCTTGTGCCAGGTTCTTGCTGTGCGGTTGGGTCATGAAGCCGGAGAGAAATATAGGAAGGAAGCAGACCCTCTCTTCAGAATGTCTTGTTGAAAAAGATGGCTGCATCATGTGAATTAATCTTAATGGTGGAAAATTGCGACTCCCTCAGAAGAGGGAAGAATATATCAATCTTACAAAATATACACCGACACCTGAACAGGACAAAATGTTAAGTATGGGCCTTAACTGCCAGTTTATACTCTGGCTGAGACCTTTAGAAAAACTCCAGAAATACAGTAGAGTACCAACTAGATACTACTCAAAGGTATGAGGATAAAGGCAACCTGCGCACGACTGACACCCTTCAACCCCTCCTCCTGGCTGAGGCCTTCACTGAATGTGGCAACTATCGAAGCACCATCATCGACATATACCTGAGGGAAGCAGCCAAGGAACTACAAGAACGTGAGGACATCACCGTCCACAGGATGGACAAGACTGCTACCTATGTTCTCATCTGCACCAAGGAATACCACCGGAAACCAGATGAGATCTTGGACAACAGCACCAAGTTTTTACACATTACCAGGAACCTGATCAACAACATCAGGCGTGAGGCCAACAGAATCACTGAAACAGTTGATGCTGCCTCGAACACTCCCCACGTGCCAGTAATTGTGGGCAACTATGATCTTGGCTACATGTATGGGAATGTGAAAACACACAAGCAAGGCAACCCTCTGTACCCCATTATTAGCCAAATCCCTGCCCCAACTTACCAGCTAGCCAAGTCTAAATACTACGCAGGAGACCTTCCTCCCAATGTCGGCAAGAAAGGTGATGCCTACTAGTATCTCTGGTGAATGAACCAATCAGGAGCGTCCATCTGTGGGCAGTGATCCTCCCAGTACCACTACCCTCTCCCCCTCGTACTCCAGCAATCGCACACGGTAGAGAACTCAACCATCAGTGTCTGGGAGATGGCTTCACTCAGGGACGATAATCCCCTAGCTACCAATGGGAATTCAGACTGCCTCCGCCGCAACGCTGGACCACTATATATGCCTCCGTATGCACCACTTGTCTCCAGATTCGTCTCAATCATCCAGAAGACGACCAACGGGCTGGTCGAAACATGTCGACGAGAAACTCCAAAAGAAACACCGAAGTATCCAGAATCCATCTTCTGGGAAAGAGGACAGAAAAAACTCTGAAAGGATCTGCTGGTAAGTTTACCGGTCTAGCACATCAGTTTTAATACACTGCACTTTTACATTTCTCTTTGCCAAGATATGAACATTGTCTAGTTGTTGACCAGTATTAGCGTGCAAGAGAAGCAAGACAAAAAAAAATTGAGAAGACAATATAAGATTAATTTCGCACGATGCAGCCATCAATTTTAAGAAGGCATGCTTAAGAGAGGGTCTACTTACTTCCAATAATAATAATAAATATTATTATTATTATTATTATTTAGATTTGTTGGATCGATAATGTGGACTTGTCCTAGGTCTTCTGAATAACTGCAGTGTAAGGATATAGACTCAACACTTTAGTCTATTACATGGCATCTCTGAAGAGAAAATTTAAGTAAAAATATGTCCATTACGGTAAAAGTACTGGGAGTCGTTTTGGTAGTCAGGAACATTACGAAAACATCTTTTCAGCTTGATTTATCTGTCATTATTTACAAAAGACTACCATTTGTATTGTTGCTTAGAAAAATTTTATTCTGGAAATAAAAGAATTTTCTAGCAAAATGTACCAGTCCTATTTTCGTACTGAAAATCCTATTTAAGTAGGACGCCTAAGTAAAAGATTGATAATTCTCTTTCGACTTCGAAGTTGCTTAAAAATCTGTTCTATGAAACACGCACATTTGCAAATGAAAAAAGTCAAAGAATAAACAGATGAAGTTATAATTATATGTAGGGTAAAAAAAAATTACAGCGAATAAACAGATGAAGTTATAATTATATGTAGGGTAAAAAAAATTTACAGCGAACTGAATACCAAGTTAAAAAAGACGAGATAGCCACTGCACAGCCACTTATGAAAATTTCTGATGAATATCGTGAATTTATACATTTATACATGATAAACAAATATGAAGACTTTTCATAAATGCACTCGGGTTCACCGGTGCTACATGAAGACTATTCTTAAATGCACTCGGGTTCACCGGTGCTACAATAATTTTTTGAACGTCGGTACCAAGGAATAAAATTGGGAAAAATAATTTTGTTTTTATTATACGTTGTAAAATAAAGAGGTACAAAAATGCTGTGAGACCATCAATAACGACAAATATATTTTATGAGAGAGAGAGAGAGAGAGAGAGAGAGAGAGAGAGAGAGAGAGAGAGAGAGAGAGAGAGAATGTTAATATGATAAATGGTATTAAATGATACTTCAGTTAATGTTTAATCTCATTTTCCGCTAATGCTACTGAGAAGAACATAGATATACATTCACCCTCCTATTATGCCCATTACATCTTTGGGTGCTGTAATCAAAGGTTCTGAATGGAATATAAGAACGAGTGTTACATTATCATATTGTTGGTCAGAAAGGAATTACGCAACCCCTTTTTTTCTTTTTCAATTTCGGACAACTGCATTTTACTCTCAGATTTTGCAGGACGGGTTCTTAGTATTTCCAGAAGTCATTGTTTTTCTATTTTTTTCTCTATTAGTGACCACCTTAGGAGCAATAATAATACGTAGAATCATGAAGAAGAAAAAATGTCAAAAACCTATGCTGCTGTGTTCTAATTAAACTAGTAACTGAACGCTTATCGCAATTTAAGTTTTTTCTTTGGCTAATGAATGGAAAGGTAAATCCTATGGGATTATCTACCAGCATAAAATCCGAAACGCATGAAACCTTAAAAGCAGAGAAATCTTGAGAGTATTTACTTGCAAGCCCCGGTTAAAAGGGCGGGATTGAGCGTGATGTCAAAGCCCAAAACTTTAAAAAGAAGGCGTTACAGACACTTGCGACAAACCTTAGAGTCAAGTGGAAGTGAGTCATACATAGCTCCATATGCCAACCGAATAATGGATACCGTTGCCCGAATTTCATAAAGGTTACCTTTTTGCAGGTCATGTTTTCCTTGACTGTTGTTTTGTGGTTCATCAGCCTTCGTATATACCGAGATAGTACGATGTCTCACTCTGGTACCCGAGTCAAAACATTCTGTGCTATTATCATTATTATTGTTATGTTATTATTATGATTATTAAGTACCATAACCCGACCATTGATTGGGATGTGGGTGGGTGGGAGCCGGTTTCCGAATTGCTTCAATCCAGGAACTGGGTTCCAGGTTAATGTCAGTAAGATTCTGTCTCTAGTCCTGTGACTGCGTCTCTTCTACACTCGTGCCTTTGTATCTCTCATTCGATTTCTCTACGAAGGCACGTATTTCTCTCTCTCTCTCTCTCTCTCTCTCTCTCTCTCTCTCTCTCTCTCTTGACATTTTAGTATGGCCTCAACCGTTTTCATTTATAAAGTGTACATGCAAATTTTCCTTCAGTCCATCTGCAGAAAACATTCGGAGGCTTTTATGTAAAAGCTTATGGCGAGGTTATGCAAATTAAGGTTCCGTTCACTCTTCACCAAGGCCCCCTACCCCCGGAAGAGATACCTTTCCCTCCCCATAGACTCACGGTCAAGATGACTTAGGACAATCACCCTTGATAATAACAAGCATTACCGTTATGACCCCAAATGATAATGGCGATAGAGAAGTACCTTGTTTGCATGAATTACCTTCCTGACAACAAAGGATTCTCACTATCACTAACATTTGCCTGCATTAAGGTCTGGGATCCGGGGAGAGATCCCTAGTATCTGGTTTCATTACATGAAGTCAAGTTACGACAACATTTCAACAAAAGAGGCCCTTCCTCTCTTTCTCTTCCTGCTATATATATATATATATATATATATATATATATATATATATATGTATATATATAAATATATATATATATATATATATATATATATATATATATATATATATATATATATATATATATATATATATATATATATATATATCATGTTGTTTAATATTAAATTCACGCTACTTCAGGGAATATCGCCGATGGGGATATTCCCAAAGTAACGTGAATTTTATATTAAACATTTGTACTTCATGATTGTATATAAATCACATTGATTGTATATAAATCACATTGTGATAAAATATTATATATATATATATATATATATATATATATATATATATATATATATATATATATATATATATATATATATATATATATATATATATATATATAGAGAGAGAGAGAGAGAGAGAGAGAGAGAGAGAGAGAGAGAGAGAGAGAGAGAGCTGATCTCATGCACTGAAGAAGGGAAAGAGGGGGGAAACTCGAGAAGGTAGAGAACCACTCCACAAAAGGGTTCAGCAAGTACAGAAGACCACCCATCGCCCCTCTAAGGAGAGGGGTCCAAGTCTAGGGGGCTCCTTTCCCTAAATACTCTTACCTTAATAGCAATGACTTACATGTATCTTTACTCTGAGGATTATACACTTGGAGGAACTCTCATATTCACTTACTAAATATATTATCTCAAATCATCGATTTAAGGAAACAACAATTAATGTAATATATTAATTTCCTTGGCTGCCTTTCTGTGTGAGTGTGTGTGTGTGCATCTCTCCCTCCCCCTTCTATTGTATTAATTTTCTTGCTGTCTTTCTGTGTGTATGTGTGTCCCTCCCCTCCCTTTCCCTTCCCCATACCCTCTCACTCCCCTTCCCTTCCCTCTCCAGTCCCCTCCCACTTACCTCCCTCCCCTACCCTCACCTTCCCCGTTCCCTCACCACTCCCCTCCCCTTCTCTCCCTTTCCCCTCCCCTCCGCCTTCCTCCTCCCCTCTCCTCCCACTTCTTCCTCCCCCTTATTTTAATAACTGTCCAGATATTTTCAACATTAAGTGACCCAACAGTATATAATAAAGGACTTTTGGCTGAGCTTTGCTATTTTGTTTTGACGTGGACAAAGTGGGTAATTCTAGAACGAGAGAAGTCACTACTGGTGATGGTCCGGAACTGTCAATGGCATCAGCATTGGTTCTAAAACCCATCAGCAGCTGCTCTCCTGTACCTACACCAAGATATGGTCAGTTGTTTGTATATGACCAGAAGGTAAACGACGCTGGTGCTGCCCGTAGACTTTTGCTGACTATTATTAGTTGGGTTAATTTAGCTGTGGTTATGGGTATGGTTATGGTATGGACACGGTATGGATATGAGTATGGGTATGGTTAAGGATTTGGGTATGGGTATGGGTATGGGTATGGGTATGGGTATGGGTATGGTACGGGTATGGTATGGGAATGGTATGGTATGGGTATTAATATGGGTATGGATATGGAATGGATATGGGTGTAGGTACAGGTACGGGTATGGTAAGGATATGGGTATGGGTATAGGTATTGGTATGGTACAGATATGGATACGGGTATGGTATGGATATGGGTATTGTATAGGTATGGGTAGGGTATGGGTATGGTACAGATATGGGTATGGGTATGGAATTGGAATGGGAATGGGTATGGGTATGGATATGGGTATGGTACAGATATGGGTATGGGTATGGTACGGATATGGAAGCTAGCAAACGCGAGCGATAGCGAGCATCTGCTCATAACTATTTATTCACAAAAGTAATTCACAACTCATTAACACAATTTCAAATGAAGCAACAACGCTGAATAGGATTAACTAATCATATCTCACCATGAATGATCATGCAAGAAAACAGGAATAAAAGAAACACACACAAAAGAGACAAAAAAAAGAAAATAATATCGATACTAAAAGAAAAAGAAAAAAACAAGAACTCAAAATAACGAATGCAAACACGTCAATAAGGAACAATGATACGAATGGAACAGAACACTCAATAATTCACCTCAGAAGGTGAAATAATTGTAAAGGGAATAAAAATCAGCAAAAGACAATGAAATCCAGGAAGGTAATGAAAGCTAACCGTATTCATACACTAAGGAATTACTCTGTAAGAAAGTATTGGACACTGTTTTTTAACAAAATAATACCATTTCAGAATTGACAGAATCATGAAAAGGGAAATATTACACAACACTGATTTTTAACAAAAAAACATTTCAGAACTGACAAAATCACGAAAAGGGAAATATTACACACAGCCTGGTATCACTAATAGCAGCGAGACTGGGAATAGTTACGTTAAGCAATGCCGTCTGGCTCTTTAAACTCCATGTATATAAGCAAAGCAATTTCTTGGGAATAATTAGTACTCTGCTGTTTGAACAGACAACAAGCAAACAATCTGGTCATCTGTTACTATTCAGTTTTTTTTTTTTTTTTTTAAGTTAGTGTTAATATGCTTGACAGTGTTGTTCTTTATGTTAATTCCATATTTAATTACTAGCCATTTTGCTTTTATGTTAAATTTTAAGCTCACTGCTGTACCCAGTGCTTTTAAAAGAATTAGTTACTATTCTGCTCCATATTAGTCTTACTCCTTATGCATGGATTTTCATTTTCTCGGTTTTTAGCCCTGGTGGCGGGATTTGTAATTTCGGAACGTTGCTAGTGAAAATAAATTTATGACTAGAAATGCTGATTTGTTGGCTTATTATTCTTAACGTTACAAACAAACATATATGTGAAAATAAATTTATGACTAGAAATGCTATAAGTTTCTGTACCCTCTTGGGGAGGGTGAAGCTTCTTTTGCTGAAATGACGTCATAAGCTTCTTTTTGTTGAAATGACGTCATAATCTTGATTTTATGCACCCCCTCCTCTTGGGAGGTGAAGCTTCTTTTGTTGAAATGACGTCATAACTTGACTTTATGCTTCACCCTCCCTCTTGGGAGGGGAAATGACGTCAAGACTTTTATGCTTTACTGAAAAATTACGTCATAACTTGACTTTGTGGTGTGAAACCAGCTATTCGCGATCTCTCCTGGATCTCAGATCTTAATGCAGTCAAATATCAGGGATAATGAGAATCCTAAGTTGTCAGGAAGGTAAATCACACGAACAAGGCGCTTCACTATCGTTATTATCATTCGTGGCAATAACAGTAATGCCCCTAAATGTTAAGGGGGAGATTCGGAAGTTATGTAAACCAGGGGGGTGCAGGGAGGGTAAGGTATCACTTCTGGGGAGGGGGGTGAGGAATGAAAGGAACGTCAATTTGCATAACCTCAACATAAACTCTGACATAAAAGCGGCCGAATGTTTGCTGCAGATGGACTGTAGGAAAATTTATATGTACACTTTATAAATGAAAACGCGCGAGGTCATACTAAAGTGTCCATGAGAGAGAGAGAGAGAGAGAGAGAGAGAGAGAGAGAGAGAGAGAGAGAGAGAGAGAGAGAGAGAGGCACGAATATAGCACAGAGATGCAGTCACAGGAGGGACGAGAGATGCCAAAGAGTGAGAGACAGAATCTTACTGACGAACTTAGAACCCAATTCTTGGATTGAAGCAAAGAGACAAAAATAGTGAGAGTTCATTCACTTCCATGTCTGCTTAGTATACAATCCGTAACCTGCTCTCCTCACCTTCAATTAGAAAAAAAAAGAAATAAAATCCTTCTTTAGCCTCTCAGTTATCTCAGGATTTATGCTGCAAATGAATTACCCAGAAGAAAGAGAATGAGGTATTTCACTTACATTTTTACCTCTTGTGGGTCACAAACACACCATAGTTTTTCTTTAAAAATGCGGATACTGCAGTATTTTGACCACAAAAACCAAACATTAAAGTAAAATTGCTATATATATCAGATTGCTGAAAGAATAACATTATGATTACTATTATCAATGATCCTGATAAAGCCATAAAAGAAATTCACTCGCAAGGACATCCTGTGAAAAAAGAAAAGTAGGCAATGGAACAGAGCAACATACAGATGAAAATAAAAGGTAAAGTCAACGGACATTTTTCTAAAATTGGGACATCAATATGAACACCCAAAACACGACCAAAAACTCAGTTCCATAGTTCCGCAATTACTAGCTAGTTTAGTCAGTGATAGGGGCTATGCTGCCTAATGACAGCAATAATAATAACTGCACAGAAGGTATTTGCTCAGGTACTGGAAAGTGAGGCATCGTACTAACTCGACACTAGGCAAAAGCTAATGAAGTTCAAGACAACTTTCAGGCAATACGAGAATAAAATAAATATCTGCATAGAGGTAATCGTTAAGGTATTCTGACAGCGTTATTTCTTACTCTGTTGCAGCATGGATCTAATTATGACCCACTTCCATTTGACTGCTAAGGTTTATTGCAAGAGTCAATAAGATTTATTTTTCAAAGTCTGGCAGTTGACCTTATGCTCAGCCCCGCCCTTTTATCCGGTAATGGAACTGGAATGTGAGTATATACTCTGACTTCTATCCCTTGGAGGTTTCAAGCATTCGGTTGCTAGTTTGATTAGAACTCATAAGTTTTTTACTTTTTTTCCTTTACATAAATCCGACCGTATTATTATTATTGCGACTAAGGTGGTCCTTAAAAGAAAAAAAAGAAAAAAAGCAATGACTACTGAAAACTCTAAAGAACCCACCCCGCAATTGCCCAAAGGGTCAATGATTTAATTTCCGTAACTATTGTTCATCTCGGCGGAGTTTCCACTTCGAAAGCCGAGAGTAAAATGCAGTTTTACGAAATTAAATAATAAAAAAAGAAAATGTTGAATAATTTCTTTCTGGCCAAAAGTATGCAAATGTTACGCACGTTCTTTTATTCCATTCACAGCCTTTGATTACAAAGTCCAACAATGTAATGGACATAATATCAAGTGTGAATGTACACCTTAGTTCTGCTCAGTAGCATCAAAGGAAAATGGTATTAAACATCAACTAAGTATCATTTAATTTCAAACCATCTTATTCAAATTTTCCTCGTAGTTCTTCACTCTCTCTCCGATTATATAAGTCTTTTCTATTACCTTTATTTAAGCTCTTTATTTCACAATTCATGTTAAAGAGTAAAATCATTTTTACTTAACTGTATTCTTCCAATGTGATACTGAGTTTCTAAAAATTATTTCATCTTAGGTGAACCTGTACACATGCAAGAATAGTCTTCATATCTGTTTATCATTTATAAATTCACCAGTGAACTACATCATCTCTTGAGGGATATTCATCACAAATTTTTAAATGAAGCGGAGTCCTTGGACTGTGCATTGTTTGTCTCGTCTTTTCACCTCGGTATCAAGTTCGCTTTAAATTTTCGTTTCATCCCAACATTTAATTATAACTTCATCTGTCTATGCTTTCACTTCTTTTGCAATTGCAAAGGTGCGTTTTTTTTTTCATAAGACTGGTTCTTTCACAGCTTTAAAGTCGAAAAATAACTGCGAAAATTATCATTCCTTTTCTTAGGCGTCCTCACTACCAGAAACGACTCCCAATTCTTGTACCGTAAATGAGTAGATTTCTCATACTATTTTCTCTGTAGGTATGTCATGTGACAGAATGGTCAACTTCAGTCCAAATTATTCAGGGGTATAAGGTTAAATACAGTTGTAATTTACTTAAGAAATAAAATCGGATCATTATATTTCAAGGTTACGATGGATTACACTATGATGACAAAATTTTTCATAATTTTATTACTATCACAATAATTTCAAAGAATGTTTGTCATTATCGACGGTGGCAGAAATCTTTTAATAGGCTGCTTATTTTACTAATCATAACGTTTCAATTGATTCTACAACATACGCGTCCAAAACACCTAACAAAGCATTCTCTCTCTCTCTCTCTCTCTCTCTCTCTCTCTCTCTCTCTCTCTCTCTCTCTCTCTCTCTCTCTCATACACGCACGCATTCAAATTATCATATAAATCTTATTTTAGGTCGAATGTGCCTTCATTTGTCGAGGACTGATTTAGAAAGAGCGGCTTGTGCTCATCCTGATGCACTTTGATATTCCGAAGGGAAATCGGATCAGATCAGGAGAACGCTGTTCTCATCTGATACCTCAGAATAAAAGTAAAATGTGCAAATATTCCAAACAGCACTGGAATTAGAATTGGACAAATATCCCTTACATATACATTTTAAAAGTGGAAGGCAAGAACACAACGAAATATTCCAAAAACAAGTGGCATTAGACTCAGGCAAACGTTGCTTTCATGTTTACTGATGAAAGCGAAAAAGATGAAAAAGGATCCATTGCTTCTTTGGGGTCCAGACCGGTCCGATATTCTTTTCTCCTTCTTTCCCTTGTCCTGCTCGGGTCTGGTGTACATGAGACTATCTGGTCCCTAAGACCACTGTCCTTTCCACAAAAAGCATAAAAAAAAGAGGACTGAGTAAGAATACAAGAAATTATGAGATCTGCCATAAAGCGAACAAGACGAAGCCATTAGGAATAATGGGGAAGATGCCTCACATCATCGGTGTTTCTCATACAAAGAGATTCAAGACTTTTTCAAGGAAATATTTTTTGCATGTACGAAAGAAAACCTCGATTAATGCTCCTTCCTTCCTTCACCATTTTGGCAAGTACGTTGGAGCTGCCAAGTCAAGCGGATGTCCAAATCGAATCTGATGAACAAAAAATCAAATCACGAAAACTGACGGCTGTGAAAACCAGCAGATATTATTATTTTTCTAAATAATCGATGTCATTTCAAACAATTTCACTTACGAAACTTAAATAAAAACTTTGTATATCAATTACTCTGATAATTACTAACGTTAGCTACCTATATACTTCTATTAATTATAACTACTTCATTAAGCCGCAATTAGCATCTTCCCTAAGGCAGGAAGAAGACCAGTAGGTGGAGCCTCAAGGAGACTCCAATGAAAAGAGTACCAGCAGTCTGTGTCCACTGGATGCTGAACAGACACTATAGGTCGCTGCTAGAGACAATGGGTTACAACGTGGCACCATTCTATTCATCGCGTATTAATAAATAAAAAGGATAACTCGGCCTTCTGAAAGAGATTCATTTATCGAGTGATAGAAAGTCTAATGAACATCTCATTAGCTGATTAGAAGCACTCAGTAACTCATCAAGTAATAATAAGAAAATGAGCAAATAATTGCACCAAATTATACAATATCATATTTGCTTATCATATCTGTATCACGGTTTTTCCTTGAAACTGCATTTATATATATGTATGTATATATATATATATATATATATATATATATATATATATATATATATATATATATATATATAGTATATCTAGTATATATATATATACATATATAAATATATAATATATATATATATATATATATATATATATATATATATATATATATATATATATATATATATTATAAATTCCCTTATATAAGTATTTTTATATATAAAATCTATTGGAGACAAGAATATATATATACAGTAGAACGGGACAAATGTCGAATGCTTTATTTTTACACATTAATAATTTTAATCATATGATTCACTGGGAGGATAAAAGTTGTTTTATACTGTAACAATATAACTAGAAATGCTATTGGATCTGCTTTTTATTAAATGTCACAGTGACTTACTGAATGTTCCAGGTGCATGAAAACTTGAAGATTGTTTTTTTAATCACCTAGCTGTTCTAAACCTACTATACTAGTTTTAAGGACTTGGAGACAAGAATTTTTTCAGCTTTTATGTTTACTTCGTTAAATAGTGTTTTTAGAACTGGACAAAATGTCGAACACGAAAACGCTTTATTTTTAAACATTAATAATTTTAATCATATTGTTCACGCGATTTAGTGACAAATATATTTACATTGTTTTATACTGTAACAATATAACTCACAGAAATTTTATTGGATCTAATTTGTCATTTTTAATATCACAGTGACTTACTGAATGTTTAGCCAGGCTTGGGATTGAATTACCTCAGTTTTTCAAACTAGATGAACTCAATACGCACTTTGATTAATAGAGCCTTGTTAAAGAGAACTTTGTCCCAAGGTTGAAAAGTTTCTTTTAATCACCTGTTGAGCTGTTCTATAAGCATTGTTTCCCTCGTCAGTTTCTAGTTTTGTTTTCTGTAACCGGATCTTGGATATTTGTGTCTGACATTTTTTCAGCTTTTATTGTTCATTTGTTCGCACTTGGTCTGTTAGATATTCTCGGTGTTTTTAGCACAGTTTAGCCTCAGGAAACTGACCTGGATTTTCGTTGAAATTTTGTTCAAACAGACTGACCTTTTTAATTTCAGAGTCGCTTAAAAAGATGAAGCCGGAATTGAACAACAACTCCGTCTTTTATTTTTTTCATAGTGTTAGGCCTTGGCTGAACATATTTGTTTACATTTCACTATAGTTTTATTTTCATATTTTTAGTGTTTGTGTTTTTAATTTTTCGTTATTTTATCTCACCCTTTTAGTTTGTATTTATTGTTCATTTTATATTTCGTTAGTATTTTTGCTGAAGATTTATTATACAATTCATTTTATTGTATTTTATTGATTCTCATCCTTGTCGGTTTTTTCATATGATGAGGTTTTATATATTGTATATAAAGAATGTTCTTCCTGGTCTTGGCATATTATTTATCATTATAAGATAATATATATATATATATATATATATATATATACATATATAAATTGTATATATATATATATATATATATATATATATATATATATATATATATATATATTATAATATATTCTATATATATCTATACATATATGTATATCTATATCTATACAGTATATATATATATATATATATATATACATATATATATATATATATATATATATATATATATATATATATATATATATATATATATATATCTTTAGACCACATATCCATTCTGTCAAAAATATGAAGCACATATGCAAAATTAAATTAATACGATGGTCATTAACCAAAAAGGCTTCATTTTTCAGACATTACATTTTCCGCAAATCTTCCTGTTCTATCCATGCTTGAGACCGTTTTGAGTACATATACTCTCATATGGTAGTTATTAACTAGGAACCCGATTTCAGTTAAGTTCATATATCATGTCCCGTATTTTAAAGCGTTTCAGCCCAGTTCCGAAAAAAGTCTGTGACAATTCATCAAAACTTCGGAATGAGTGACCATTGGCTGTTTTTATTGCAAATGAATTTCGTGGTTCAAGCGGGACACAAATGTAAATAATTGACGAAAAATTAATACATTTATTTATTGCTCTGCAGAACTGACATACTATTCACACTTTCGACTTTCAAAACAAATGTCAAATTCCAAATGATTTTCAGGAAATTTAAATCGACTGATTTCAAAGGCTCGATCCACCACATAGTCACATTCATTTCATCAGAACTTTGTGAAAACAATTGTGGCACTGTGATTGTTACTTTTTATATTTGATATTAATGACCAACACTTTGCTTCGACACTTACTGGAGCCATTTATTCTAAACCCCTAATTACTTTCATTGGAAACGACGTGAATTACAAAAATTTCGCTTTCATTACTGTGACAGTCGTCTATTCAAGCAATACGATTTTTCCTTTAAATGGACCAGAAACGTATCACAAGTACTTGTAAGGTCACCTGATTATCTACTTATTTAAATATTTCCTGCTTTTAAAAAGAAATTACCCAGTAATCTACTGAACTAGAAAATGACGACCATTTTCCTTAAACTCTTCAGTCTTAATGAGAATCGTGCAGTCGATATTATGTCCATTAACGTTTTAAAGGTACTGATAAATGCCTACTCTAAGCTCGAGTTCTTAATTAACGATACATCATCATCTTAACTCTAAATTACCATGTCATTTATATTCTTCTCTTATTCTTATAACTACTTGACAATTTTACAATTAGAACTGCGAAATTGTCGCAAACAGAACGATGATGAAGGATTGAAAGTTCCAAAGAGCCACCTGTCACTCAACCGCACACCTCCTCCCCTACTCCCCACCTGAGAGCAGAAGCCTCTAATTCTTTCACATTTTCTACAAATCTATTTCGAATGAAGTTCCAGTATGCCTAGGTCCGAAAATGTCATTAAGGCCATCACCTTTACTTATTACACTTAGAGTACCGTATCGTCCGAAATAACGGTAATGTTAGAGAGGGAAAAGACGGAAATTCAGGAACTTGGGACATTATATTTTGTCATAAAGCTCTGGCCAACGGTGAGACGGGTTGGCCCCGTGCCAACGACGGCAAGTCTAAACATGAAGTTTATAATTACCCGCAGAGTACGTATGTAACTAACAGAAACAAAGATACTGATCGTATGTAAGCAATGAATAGCAATTCAGATTTATTGCCCGGACATCGACAGTCAATCACATCAACAATTTCAAAGATACAGACAGCGTCGAAACTGGCTGCACAATATAACCATTACGGGACTACAAGAGTTCCAGAGCTTAACCTATGTTACTGCAGTGCTTCCTCTAAGGAAAATAAATGGTGAATTCTGATCCAGTAAAAAAAGCACTGAAATACATTTCAGATCCTCATCAACACCTCTCAGCTACGTTGGAATTTTTCAATTAGGCGCAGCTGTCAAAAAAAAACATTAAACAATGATCAGGTCTTCAAAGAAGAGATTCCTTGAACGTACATGTGTGTGTGTGTGTGTATAAGATAGAGAGAGAGAGAGAGAGAGAGAGAGAGAGAGAGAGAGAGAGAGAGAGAGAGAGAGAGAGAGAGAGAGAGAGAGAGATTAGCGGAGGTGGGGGTAAGAGAGCCACCATGGCCAGGAGGCTCAACCAGAAAAATGGAGCTGACAGAATCAATTACTGTTAATTTTGATTGATTTCAGGACAGGAAATTCAGAGAACCTCGAAGGTCTTCGGTACTTCTGAGGCTAAATATGCGGCATCCCATCAATTGCTCTTAGATCTGAAATCACCTTAATGTGAACGTCGGTGAATTGCTAGCATTTGGTGAAAAGTTTTATTTTTTTCCCCTTACCGAAGCCTCAATTAATTCAGTTTCAGGAAATATATGAGCCACTGCAAAAAGACACTAAAGTTTGTTTAAAACAATATTTAGCAAAAGAGCGATAAATTAAAACTTCGGACCTTTTTCCAATATTATGTGTAATTGAACAAGGTTCGCTAGTGAAGAAGTTATTTATCTTAAGGAATATAAAAAGGATACAGAAATATACTGAAAGACTTTCAGCAAATAATTATGGTTTGGATGTTTTTAATGCAGAGTCTTCAATAACTGAAATGAGAATTGATAATTTCACAGCAATTTTTCATGATTACAAAAACAAATAAATAATCTATTTATGCTAAGCGCATTACAAGGATAATTCAGCCATTACTGATAACGGTGCATCGTGTAAATCGGGCTTAACCACTCAAAATTAATTCTCTTTATCATGTTTCCCATTGTTCATATTTACTTTTTATATTTAACAGACATTCACAAGTAACTCTTTCAGACTGGAGGCATAAGAAATAACTCATTTGTTCTAATTCAGAACCGTTCAGTATCAAGGCCCCAAACTATAATCTAGCTTTACAATCCCGTATTTGATCAGTCACAAACATCTGAGAAACAATTTTTGATGTATCCTACATTTTGGTCCTTCAAAACGCAAAAACCAGAATCGCTAATCCAGTGACATGAAAGATATTGACATCTCGATTCTCAATGAAGATGATTCCTTTTGAAAATATGAATGGGACATGAAGAGTCACTAGTTCATAAAAAGATATTGATGAACTTAAATCTAAAATTATCAAAATATCTTATAAAGTATCTCTCTGGTGAAAAAAGGAAATTAAATAGGATTCACCTTTCACAAAGATTACGTATTGAGGTTTAATGTGGAAATATTGCCCTTGGCGTGAGAGGAGGAGGAGGAGGAGGAGGTGGAGAGACATTTCAATGGAACCATTCACCAACTTTTCTGATTAACTTGAAATCGGCCACTGGCGTCCCTCGGCATCTCGGGAGGCTGATTCGATGCCTGTTTATTCATCATTTCCCACCGGAAGCCACCTGTCTTCTCCTATGCCTTCCTGTGATATGCAAAAGTATTTTAGGTCATCTGACATAACGAATCATGAAATATTCAGAAACATTAACGTAGATGTTTACTCTTTAAGTAACACGATTATTATTTACATTCTGAAAATCACGTAGGTGTTTTGAAGGTTTGTGGAGAAACATCCACACGCTCAAAACTACAACTGAAAAATAGGAGAAAGCCCTTACATTCGAGTAACCAACTCCTAACCAAGGCCACTCTGAAACTGAAGCTGAAATACATTGGCTTTCGGTTAGATAACATCTGGAATACTTCAGGTTAGATAACATATGGAATACTTCCGGTTAGATAACACCTGGAATACTCCAGGTTTAATAACATATGGAATACTAAGTTAATAGAAGTATTCTAAAACTGACCAATCCTAATTTCAATGCGATGATAAATCATGATGAAGGGGAACAAGAAGACGAACGTGATCAAAGTAAAATTCTCATTTCTTTAGCTGGAACCTCTACCCTGACTTGCAACCAAGAGCAATGTACATTTGCATGCATGCGAATTTACATTGCTCTTGGTTGCAAGTCAGGGTAGAAGTTCCAGCTAAAGAAATGAGAATATTACTTTGATCACGTTCGTCTTCTTGTTTCCCTTCACCATGATTTATCATCGCATTGAATTTAGGATTGGTCAGTTTTAGGATACTTCTATTAACATAGTATTCCAGACGTTATCTAACCCGAAGCCAATGTATTTCAGCTTCAGTTTCAGAGTGGCCTTGGTTAGGAATTGGTTACTCGAATGTAAGGATTTTCCCTCCTGTTTTTCAGTTGTAGTTTTGAGCATGTGGATGTTTCTCCACAAACTTCAAAACACGTTTTAAATATTTCCCTACGTGTCTAACCAATTTGGAAATGAAAGCGTTCGAGATTCTTAAGAAATAGCATAGGCCACATTAGCTTTTGAGGTACGGTACTGTGGATAATACACAGAAAATGTACAAAGGGGTAGTTTCTACCACATTTTGTGGCCTGTATTTGATTTGTCATTAATTATGACATCAGCTTTGGCTGCTAACGGCCAGATCGAATTGGGATGCTGGACTTTGGGCAATGGCAGTAGACTCAAATGTCGATAGCAGTCTGAAATGATTAATAGACAAGGTGTGAGGGTAGACTCCCTATTCTGGTGAGCGGCCCGAGGTGATAACAGCTGCCTTCTAACCCACCAGTTCATAAATTAAGGGTTTCAATCCTATGCAAACAGCTACAGTATCGTCTTTGCTGATTATAAAAAATCTAAAATGAATGCTTAGCTAACTTTCAAGTCTATGTGAATCTAATGTGACACCAATGCTTAAATGTAAACGTGTTAAAAAAAAAAAAGATGCACGAGATGCCTTCCAACATGGTTAACGTGACTACACGACTACAGATGCAAGGACAACAGACAAAAAAATCAGTGGATTTTCTACATTTTTTCACCTCATCCAACCAAAAATTATACAGTGAAGGGGTATAACGACGAGCTAAAGAATCTACACTGGTCTATCTGTACTTAGGGGATCAACTATGAAAATAACGAAGTTTAAGCTTCAGGGGCCCTAATTCCAAAGAACGCCTGTAGTGGGTTAATGTGGCTTTGCTAAGCAACTTCACTTGAGGGTGTGACATCCCTGCCTACACGAGTTAGGGTAAAAGAGGTTTTTTAGCCTTCTAGGAGAAAGGCATTACGAAATCAAACCAGCGGGTAGAAGGGACCCTTCAGCCTTCGTAGGTAACCCTTCTAAGAGATGGTTACTCTGAATACAAACCTTGTTCTCCAACCTTAGACTGTGCCATAGCCACTGTACCATGGCCTTCCATGGTCTTGGGTTTGAGTTCCCTTGCCTAAGGGTACAATCGGGCATTTATCCTCCTTTTTGTTCACTTTCCTGTTTTTTTCAAAAAGTGTGTAGACAGGCTGATAAGAAAACAAAAGATGCTTGGTGGATTATCAGGAAAGTGCCTTCGTCTTAACCTAATCTTTTCCTCCTGAGTGTTTTATAATTTCTAAATCCATCATGACTGTTCTCCCCCAGTTGTGGCAAACCTGGCGGACTTCTTATTTGCCTTTCAAAGTGTGCCTGCCCCACCTTGTTGACCAGTTGCTTCAGGCACTTTTTTCAATAACATATGGCGATGTTTATATTTACTTTCAAAAAAATTTTTTGTAGATAATGTAAATACTGTTGTTGATGATGGTACTGTTGTTTATTGTTCTGTTGATTTTTACAATGCTACTGTTGTTATGAGTCTATTAGTTCTGCTACTGATTTTAAGTTGTTAAAGTTAATTCTTTTGGGAGACATTGAGCTGAACCCTTGGCCTCTACTCATTACAGTAAGAGAAACTGCAAAGTACTTTACTCAAATATTCGAGGGTTAAGGTCAAATTTTCTTGACCTCCAGAGTTGTGCCCATAACTACAACTTGATGTTTTTATCTGAAACTCTCGTATGTAGTAACAAGTCAAAAGTTGAGTTTTTAATTCTGGGGCTATCTTCAGAAAAATCTGGGGTGTAGTTGCCATGAAGTTCTTTGTTTTAAAATTTTCAGCAAGTCCTACAATGATCTAGTATTTGCTGTTTTCCACAATCCAAATATCGTTATTTGTGGAGATTATTGCAATGCACAGTGAGCAGCTTAATTCAAATTCCACAGATCAACATGGCTGGTCTGCTCTTGAGTTCTGTGTCTCCTCTGATTTTGTCTAGCTAACTGAGGACCCATACATATTTCTGGCAATAGATTAGACCTGATATTCACAGATGTTCCAGCTATTAGTAAGTCCAAGATCTGTGAATAAATAGGAACTTCTAATCATTGCGCCCTTGAGATGGACATATCTGTCAACCAGTGTATTCCTAATGCAACCATGGAAAAAAGGTCTCGCTGGAAAAAAGGTCTCGCTGAAATCTAGAGTCAATTGGGATTGCATTATTGAAGCTTGTCAGGCACTATAATATTTCAGATGCTGTATTAGATCCTGATCCCAAGAAGAAATTAAATGTAATGCTGATGGCTATTCTAATAAGGTGTGTCCCTAGAAAGGCCATCAAATCAAATTCAGGACAAATGACCAGCCATGGTTTGATGATACATGTAGACGACCTTACCATGACAAACTGACCAAATGGAGACTAAATCACTCAAATGAAAATTACACTATTTTTGTTGAGTCTCGCCACACTGCAAATAAAACTTACCATACAACTGAGAGCAATTACAATAGTTCCTTGATGAGGAAATTTGAAGGAATTACTCAGCCCCATCTGCAGTGGACCAAACTGGCATCATCTGTCTTTGGGTCATGCTCGCCTTCCATTCTACCACTACTAACAGATGATGGTAAATTAGCTGCTGTCCCTGGGGAAAAGGCTGAACTACTTCATCGAGCTTTTGAAGCTAAGCAATCAGCTTAGGAGGTCCCTCTTCCTGATACTTGTCATCCTGAACCTATTCTTACATAATTTGCATTTTGCTCTAGGGATGTTGAGAAAATTACGGATAATCTTGAGAGCTGGGTGAAGATCCTGATGGTTTCTTCCCTATGTTGTCTCCCAAGGTTAGTAGATTTTAAAGATTTTTTTGTTGACATAGTATTTTGTGGATGAGCACAAACTTAGTAATACAGTGCATGTTCCAAAGAGCGGCATCTCTGCAGACTGCAGGAACTACATGCCAATTTCTATTCTCTCTGTGCTCTCCAAAGTTGCTGAAAAACTTATATTTAAGCCATTAGATATGGAATCTAAAGGATAGTTAGTTGATAGTCAATATGCATATAGAAAGCAGTTAGGTATCTGCGATGCTTTTGTAGACTTGACATGCCATTTGCAAGAGAACCTTGATAAGGGTTTTCGAGCGCGCAGAGTAAGTCAAATAGGTTTTCATGCTGCTTCTGATTTAGGAAATCATAAGGCACTTATTTATAAACTTCATAATCTTGAAGTGGGTGGATGTGATTTAGGATTACTACAAGATTTCCCTACAGGTAGGCAGAAGAGAGTTGCTGTTGATGGAATCTTTAGTGATCCAAGACCTACTGTGTCCGGAGTTCAGCAGGGTAGTGTTCTTGGTCCACTATTATTTTTGGTGTATACAAGCAATATGGTGGTTAGCCTGAAAAACAAGTTCATTCAGTATGTTGATGATGCAACACTTGTGGGTGTAGTAAAGTCCCCACCTACGAGAAATGACATGGACCGGACCAGTGAATGGTGTAGTCGGTGGGGTATAAGGCTGAACTCCAGTAAAACAAAAACACTATTGATTAGCAGATCTTGTACAGATTTTCCATCCCATCCTCGCCTTCAGGTGGATGGGAATTTGCTGAATGAGTCTATAGCTTTAATTATTCTAGGCGTAACTTCTGACTCATCTTACTTTTGAGAAACATCTAATGAAAGCTTCAGCAAATGCCAGATGATAGTCAGGTATTATTTGTAGATGATAGTCAGGTATTATTTGTAAGGCCTCATATACTTATAACAGTGATAAAATCAATGCAAACTGTTTTACGAAGTATGTTCAATAAGCAATGAGAAAATGTCAGGCGAGACACTAAATATGATTTGATCAAAATACTATTTCATGGTGAAGTACACATACATATATTCTATAAAATGACAAACTGGCAACTTTCTATATTTGTAGGTCTGAGTGCAGTGGTGAATGTGGTGGAACCAGTCTGATCCGGTTTCCGATCTGTGAACGCTTGTCAAAATGCAGGGAAACATGGAGCAACGTTACGCCATCAAATTTTGTGTTAAACTTAAGAAAACCAAACAAGAAGCTTATGGAATGTTAAAGGAGGCCTATGGGGATGAACAGATGAGCCAAGCAAGTTTCTATCAGTGGTTTAACAAATTTTCTGACGGAAATGAACAGGCTGAGGATGAACCCAGATCTGGAGCACTGAAAAGTGCACGCAAGGAGGAAAACATTGAGGAAGTGCAAAGGTTAGTGATGCAAGACCGTCGAATACCTGTGAGGATGCTATCTGAAGCTGTTGGTATTAGTATTGGCACAGTAGAAACAGTTCTGACCGAAGAGGAGTGGAGGAGTGGTCAGTGGTTGTTCCACCAGGACAATGCCCCATGCCACAAGTCAACGCTGGTGACCATCTGGATGGCTGACAGGGGAATGAAAGTGGTACAACACCCACCCTACAGCCCTGACCTACCCCTTGCGACTTCTTCCTGTTCCCACGCATTAAAGACAGCCTCAGGGGAACCACATTCCAGTCAAAAGAGGAGCTGAAAGAGGCATCGGAACAGCAACAAAAAAGCTTTTCCTTGTAGCACCTCACTATATAATGCAAATTTGCTTGATAACACTCCATCAATATTACCCGTGAATCTACTTCGTTCATGTATAATTTCGATTAGATTTACTTGTTTAACAAAATCGTCCTAGTTATGCAAAATCTTCCACAAAAAGACATCAGAAAGGGATTTGTAAATTCCAAACTCTGCCACAAAAAATGTTTTAACAATTTAATTTGTGCAACTTCTGCCTTTTCTAAAAGAAGCTTGTTCATATCTAGGTTTTTTATCAATATATTTCTCAAGTCAATTGTAAAAGAATACTGAATATTCTCATTAGAACCACAGAAATGCACTGACACCATATTTAACAGATTCAGTCAGATCACCTTTCTTTGAAATCTTAGCTAAGACTTTTCCTCGTCCCATATTTTGCAAAACAGTCTAGTTAATATATGAGGTGTCATTTTGGTTACAAATAAAAATCTCTGCAGTGGTTCGTGCATTCCAATCTCCTTTTTCAATTTATCCTCAGTACAGTATGAGCCAGGAGATTCATATCACTCGCATATGCCCGGAACTGGGGACCAATTTTAAATTGTACCTATCCATTTAAATGGCCGATTCTATGAAAGATTCAATGGATAAATACACAAAGGATGCTCAGTTCCCTGCACCTCACAACACATTACTGATTAAGGCCAATGGACTTAGCCCTATCCATCATCCTGCTGCCAGTGATTTCAGGTAATCCTCTTAAGCAAGGCCACAATTACCAATCTCGGGTCTTGCTGTACTTAAAGACGTGCCTAGACCTGTTGCTTACTGAAGGGCAGAGATGCAATACCTGAAGGTGTATTCATATCCGTGTTAACAATTATATATATATATATATATATATATATATATATATATATATATATATATATATATATATATATATATACATGTGTATACACACACAAAAACACACACACACACACACACACACACACATATATATATACACACACACACACATAATATATATATATATATATATATATATATATATATATATATATATATATATATATATATATATATATATAAATATGGCATCCATCCACTACCCTAAGATAGATCTACAGTGGAACTATACTCCAACATAAAGTTGAAGATAGTTACAAAAATTACAGATTCAAATAAGAACCTGAGTGAAAGAAAAATTTAGCTAAGAAATTTCTCACATCATGATGAATCTCCATGAGGCTTCATAATACTGGCTCCCCGGCACCAGAGAGAGTCCAAGTGGTTAGCAAAGGATCTTTCTTGAGCTGGAGGGGAGAACATATTCCCAAGATACTTGATATTCAAAGTATGCTGATGCAATGTAATGCTCACCACTTGAGTGACCTCAAATTGCCCATAGCCATCATCCTGGTGAACAATCTGCGCGCCTTCAAATAGGTCATTCAGAAGCTGTTTCTCGTCATGCACATCCATGAAACGCTGGTTGATGACCCCCATATCGCGACTGGCTTGAATCCGTGTCCTTGGGTTGTCATCATCTGCCCAACTTATGCTTCTTCAAAGCACATACAATTGTAAAGCAAATTGGTCCATGACCTCTTGGATGCCCTGGGGCAATGTTGTTCTTCACCACAAGGCTGGGTAATAGGCTGGGATGGCTGAATATTCTCAGCAATCATCTCCCATAGGGAGCCTTCATTATTTCTCCAAGTCTAATTATCCTCCGTAGAGCATCTGCTTCCCGTTTATATGATGTCGCAGCCAATTTTGAAATAAATCGTTTCACTTTAACCTGGGCATATCAACATTCATAACATTCCCAAAAAAGGTTTTTCACCCTGTTGCAAAACACGAAAAAAGTACAACTGTTCAGGACAGTGCTAGAGTATGACATCTCGAGAGAGTGAGATTACTATGGCTTTTAGAAATTACAGAACGCCATAAACCTCGAATTGAATGCGACAGCCAAAAGGGGACTATAGTTTAGTTTCGAAATGTTGATTGTTGACTGGAATTCTTTGCATATTCTGTTAGAATACTGCAAAGCAAAGGGTTATTTAGTGAAAGGTATATGGCAGAGGAAAAAATGCAGATCCACAGGTGTCTTTTGGGAAAAAATAAAAACATTGTCCCCAAGTAAAGAAGTACAGATTCACGTGAAGCTTGGTTAGCACAGTTCTGTTATTATGTTGTTTATTTCTTATCTATCTTTTTCATTTTCTCTATACTCGATAATATCAATCAACTTACCTTAAGAGCTTTTGATACTGATGTTAAACAATTCCATATGTCACAGCTTTTTTGCATATACCCCTTTCAATTTATCTCGCTGTTGGCAAATCAAGTTAGCTCTTCGAAAATATTTCACAGGTGTGTCTCTTTATCGAGTAGTCCTTCTAGACACTTTGAAGCTTTCTTAAAGTTTAGTAAATTTAATCTTATTTTTCATAGGTAAACAAACCTTCGTATATTCTCTCTCTCTCTCTCTCTCTCTCTCTCTCTCTCTCTCTCTCTCTCTCTCTCTCTCTCTCTCTCTCTCTCTCTCTCTCTCTGACGAATGAATGATCCAATCTATCAACCACTCATTATTTTACCCACAAGATGCTTTCCTTTGAATTCCCTTCCACAAGCACAAACAAAGTTTGTCGCAAAACTTGGATCAAATTTCATCCTTTGACGCACTAAGACGCTCAGAAAATGAATCCTTCAGTCTCGCGAACGACCAGCAGCAAACACTGTTCACATTTTGTACTAATCCCAGTTGGTAGTAAGGCCTGAGAGGTTCGGAAAAGTGCTCTGGAGAGGCAAATGCTTCATTTTATTCTTCATCTTTTCCTTCAGTACCAGAAGGGAACTCCACATACACTTGAACAAAAGAGAGGGCTAATCAGTTGATCTGCTTATACAACCTGACGCTGCAGCGACAACAGACATCTACGATACGCTTTCTTTATGTAAAATGGGAAGCGAGCAAAATGTTTTGGCTACTTTTATCATGGAGTTTGCTTAGTCCTTTTAACCAGTTAGGAGATGAATTATTTGTTTTTTCCATTCACTTTCCGTGTTGCCGAATCTCCGCATTCATGCTAACATTTACAATGAAGTTTTTCGTTGTCATTTAAATTAAAGGGTTAATTTTTCTGGTTCTCTGTTTCCGATTTGTCATTTGTATTTGTCTCTTCTCTCCAACATTCCAAAAATATATTCAAAACACGTTCTTTTAAACAAAAAAATTTCTTTTCACACTGGAATGATTTACACTAAACTTTTCAAACTAAAATTTTCATTCCACCACTCTATTTTATCAATATATTTCTCTCTCTTACAACATAATTCATACTAAAAACAAGTCACTTTGCTCAAAACTAGAACATCAGATAGAATTGTTACATGGACGGAATTATAACGCATATAGACATTATTTTCTGATACTAGTTCAAAAAGGATTTACAGAGTTTAATATGTTATTTTTTCAAAATGCAAAATTTTACATTGACTGACTGACTTTTAAACACACGCGGCACTCACCGAAGTATTGTAAAATTGCACTAATATTGATGTATTTGTCTGAGACAAAATAAACATTCATTATTTACGTGTTTCTTCAATACCGCAATTAATTACTATCGTGATTGAAGATGTATGCGTGACTGCCCTGTCATGGCCACAGCTGTAGTGAATAGTGAATGATGATCTGCCTCGGTTGTTTGAAAAATTCTGGGAAATTCACTGACTTAGCAACTGACAATGGGATCCATGTATACCTTAGCCCACACACACACACACACACACACACACACACACACACATATATATATATATATATATATATATATATATATATATATATATATATGTATATATATAAATATATATTATATATATAAACATATATATATATATATATATATATATATATATATATATATATATATATATATATACATTAAAACGAAGAAGATTATATATATATATATATATATATATATATATATATATATATATATATATAACAAACTCTCTCTCTCTACTGATTGACGTTCCTTAATGGACATTTATTTTTCAGTTTATCTCCTCCCCACATCCCTATGTTTCTCTCCTCTACACTTGTTCCCTCACCTCCTTCCTGACGTGGTTCAGAGAAATTCAATAAAGCTCCGACGCTGATGGTGTTGGGATGCGTCATGCTGGGGAGGGATTTGCCTCGATTGGACTTCCTCCCAAATCTAACGTCAGAGCGAAATTTGAGTGGGATAGAAACAGTGGAGAAGATTTACTTCACTTCGAGTGCTCTGTATTTGAGAAAATGAGATCATTCGGGGAAAAGGGAAATAGTCATGACTTTCTAGGAATGAAAATAAAAATGTAGCGTATTTTCTATAGTAAACAGAAGCTCAAAGGCATTCAGGTAATGGTCATCAACGGAAAACTTTTCATTAGTAGGACAAATTACCTTTAGTCCACATGCATGCACTATGCCTAATATATACATATATACATATATATATATAATATATATTTATTATATATATATATATATATATATATATATATTAATCTTCTGAAAAGCTACTTGCTGTCCATCTCCCCATACAAACTGCACATCATCCCTCGGAACATCTGTCAAGGGAAATGCTATAACAGAAAAACCCTTCAAAAATCTACGGAAAAAGCCAGCCATGCCTAAGAATGACCGAATCTGCTTATTCTTGGGAGTTGCAAAATCTACAATTGCCCTAACTTTATCATCATTCACTCTTAACACCCTCTTTAGAAATGACATGACCTAAATATACTATCTGCTTGTTGAGAAAATTACACCTGACTAATTTTATCTTCAATTCCCGCTAATCTAAGCCTCCTAAAAACCTCCCTAAGAACTTCTAAATGTTCTACTGAATCAGTGACAACTAAAATATCGTCCATATACAAATAAATGGACTTCCCTAACAAGCCATGCAAAACAGTATTTATTAGCCTAGTAAATGTCATCGGACTGCCTGATAGACCAGACGGCATCCGACTGAACTCATAATGCCCCTTCGGCAACGAGAAAGCAGTACCTGCAAATGAATACCCTTGTATCAGATCAAAAAGTTAAGTATACTTTAGTTTAACCAGACCACTGAGCTAATTAACAGCTCTCCTAGGGCTGGCCCGAAGGATTAGATTCACTTTAGGTGGCTAAGAACCAACTGGTTACCTAGCAACGGGACCTACAGCTTATTGTGGATTCCGAACCACGTTATAGCGAGAAATGAATTTCTATCACCAGAAATAAATTCCTCTTATTCTTCATTGGCCGGTCGGAGATTCGAACTCGCGGCCAGCAGAGTGCTAGCTGAGAACGGAACCCACTAACCCAACGAGGAACTTTGCATCAGATCAACTGAGGAATAAGTATTCTTGCCCCCAATCTCAACAAATAAATCTGGCAAACACGCCACAGGGTAGCAGTCAGGAATGGTTTTCTCGTTCAACTTCCTAAAGTACACACAAACTCGGACTGAACCATCCTTCTTAGGCACTGCCAACAACGGGAAATTAAAAGGCGAGGAACTGGGCCTAACAATACCTTCTTCCTCCCTCTTACTCCACCTGCTCTCTAATCTTAAAATGAATCCTATATGAAGGCTTAGTTTTATCCTCCAACTGAACCTTGTGTTCTAACACATTTGTTAATCCTAACTTGTCCCCTTCGAGTGCAACTACGTCCGCAAACTCGGCCTGAACATCTACACCGCCAGCATATTCTTTATAATCAGCATTGGCTAAATGCTCCTTAAAAACCTGCCTCCTAGCCTGTAAATCTGCTTCTGAAAAACTGCAAAAATTCCCGACAATAGCAACTGAATTATCTTCATCAACCCTGTCAACAAAGTCGATTGCATAAGTACCCTTCTGGTAATTGCGAACTGAATCATTACAGTTTAGCAATTCCACCCAAGTATACCCTGCACTTGATACCTATTTATAGAACACTAGAAACTACCCCCTTCAGCTTCTCGCTACACTCATCCACACACGTGTCTGGATTTATGCACTCCTTTCACTCGAACTTTCACCATCGCAACCATACCAAGACCAAGCACCACATCATCCGACAAAAACCCCTTCTTATCCACTGACACATGTTCAGCATCCACCCACAGATCCTCATGTACACCCGATCCATCCTCATCATCTGCCACACTCCCATCCGTGCCCTCATAAGCACAAACACCCCAGGCACTCCCAGTTATACAGCATTCCCCTGTATGAACTGAGATTTTTCATCTCGGACATGTTGGATGACCCAGTAACAAAGTTTTCCCCAAAGCAACCCCCTTGTATAACCAGTAATGGTTCTGTCAAAGATCTATCCCCGAGAGATAAATCTATATCTACGTATCCCAAAATTCGTAACCTATTTGCTTGAACATCACATACCGTCTCTTTAGCAGGTCTCAAAGATCGATTGGAACAACTCATAATTCATCAGCTTAATAGAGGCGCCTGTATCTATAAAGACCCTCACATTTATCCTACGCACAGACCCTTTGACAACTGGCTTCGACCCTGAGGGTTCCCCAGAAGTCCTATATCCCAAGAAACACCCATCCAGCTTTCCTTTGCAACTGATCGGTCTTTAGACAATGTCTGCCGATCACAAGATCCCCTAAAAAAATCCGAGTGAGGACCTTTCTTATCTGCGCTACCAAAATTCTGAAATGCAGGCCTACCATTATACTGTCTCCGAGATGGACAGGACCGCCAAGGATGACCATAACTCTTACAAGTGCCACAATATTTAACACGGCAAAATCTCTTAATGTGTCCCTGCATATTACAATTGAAGCAACGAACCCGTGGGGTCCGAGAACTTAAGCCAACCATCGATCTTTGGCTGTTCCAAATTTCCACAAAATCCTTCGAACAGCGGACTGAATCTCCGTGTCCTACACAACCGTAGGCTCACCGAAGGAATCTCTGATCACTATTTCCTCTCCTCATTTTGGTAGCTTTCTTCTTCGTAAATAAATTCGTTCACTTATTCTTGGCTGATCACAAATGCAAAAATTTTCCAAGTCCTCCGAAAGGACACCCCTTAAAGATAAAACCCAAGCAAAAACAATTTCCCCTGAAAGAATTCCCATACAACAAGAAACCCACAATGTTAATTCTCTTTACTCTAACAATTAATCCCAAAAACTCAAAGGAAAGTACTAATCCAACCCAGCAATAAATCCAAAGCTAATTAAATTCAAAATTAAGTAAGTCCAAAATTAAATTCAAAACTAATTAAACCTGAAAGTGAATTCACAATTAGTTAAACCCACAACCAAATTCAAAATTAATTAAACCCATAATTCAATTAAACCCCAAAATCAAATTCAAAATTAATTAACCCCACAATTAAATGCAAAGTCCCATAGGAAAAAAAAAGGCTGGCTATGCGCACAGCTGATTTTGCAAAGTGGGTCAATTTCACTGCGCGTCTTCAAGGACAAAGGACAAAAAAAAAAAAAAAACACTCCGTCTCTCCTCAAGTAAAGAGAATGAGAGTCTACCATCACATAAAGAAAACGGGACTCGAGCAAACAGACGTTAAAAAGTTAAGTATACCTTAATTTTACCAGACCACTGAGCTGATTAACAGCTCTCCTAGGGCTGGCCCGAAGGATTAGACTTATTTTACGTGGCTAAGAACCAATTGGCTTTTAGCAACGGAACCCTGAGTTTATTGTGAATCCGAACCACATTATAGCAAGAAATGAATTTCCATCACCAGAAATAAATTCCTCTAACTCTTCATCAGCCGGCCGGGGGAATTGAACTCCGGCCCGTCGAGTGACAGTCCACAGCTCTACTGGCTCACCCAACGAAGAGCTTAAGCAAACGGACGAGAGAGAGAGAGAGAGAGAGAGAGAGAGAGAGAGAGAGAGAGAGAGAGAGAGAATTCGTCCCTCACCCCCTCAGTGCAACACCTCACTCCCCCTATCACCCCATCCAAGGCTTGCTGAAGCCTACAGAAAAAATGCTGAACATCAAAACCCCGAAGAGACTCGCTTATCTCTCCTGTCGCCAAGGCACAAGATTGCCCAGTAAGCTTACAGAAACCACTCCCCTCTACATACACGCACGCATGCACCCGAAATAACACGTGTTTAACTATAAAAATAAAAAAAAAGTTTTTAAAAAACTAAGAAATGTATACACACACTTGTGTAAGAAATGTTTACACACAGTAATTCAACAAATGTCAAAGTCCCCAGAGATAATGCAATAATAAAATACTCCCAATATTAAACCCTAATGCCGATGCGAACAGCCGACTGCTATGTAAAAAACATATAACGCACGCCCATAATTCACTCCGCCCGAACTAAAGATGTCGCCGACACATCACTCAGGGGATGACGTCACCACAGCCACCGCCCAAAAAATTAGTTGCATTGCAATCTGACATTAAAATTAACAATAAAAAAAATTATAACACTTACGTACGCCTCCGCTTAACAGCGCCAGAATCCTCTCACCAAAGAGAGAGAGAGAGAGAGAGAGAGAGAGAGAGAGAGAGAGAGAGAGAGAAGAGAAAACACTCATGTATTTTTGTGTGTTTTAACACACACAAACGGCCAAGATACCGCAATTACTTTATACTATACACATTACATATGCCTAAACACTCCCCAGTATGAATTAAAGCCCATAAATCCCTATATAACACATTAAAAAACCTGTGCCCCGTGATGCATCATTAAACACACACACAGAGTTGCGCTCAAGAAAACTAACTCTGGCGTGTCTCACAACAGCATCTCTACTCTGAATCACTGAACCAACAAAGTCCTATTCTGAGATGCCAATACCTAGTATAAATATGTCTCTTCAGAACCGTTTCCCAAACTATCTAATCATCTATCTATGTCTAACACCGCTGCCAACCACTGTTAAATGGCCTTATCCCCAGGTCAAACAGGGCCGTCTTTTATTGCAGTGTCTGTTTTAAGAACAGAATCAATCATCTTACTTCTCTAAGATGTCTGTGGTAGCATGGCTCATCCCTGGGTCAGCAAACCCCTTCTCTCATGACAACTCCTGTCACTGAATCTAGCTTTAAACAAAGGCCTACTGGAATTAAACACCCAAGTACAAAACTAGACTTTATTGACAAATTTAACGAAAGCAACTCAGCAAATGCTATGGTCATGAAATGGAGTGATTCATTCTCCCTATCAATAGAATTCATAACTAGAGGAAATACTGTTTCACAAACAAGCATATTAATAATTCTATACCAAGCAATAATAGTGAATAACACCCTGGTAATCGAATACAGTAATAAGGTCATAATTATTCTAGACAACAATAAATATCATATAGTATGTAAAAGAATAAACACCACTTCCAAATATTCGTCCTCTCAGGACGAAACCAGAATTCCTGTTGAAAGAAACATATCATATACTAAAACCTGAAATGGTGTTAATTAACATAGATATTCAAACAGAAAAATGTCCAATGGGGATCAGAAGAGGAAAATACATAAGGGGGACATAACGGGGTTTCACTGCAGCACTACTAGGTCTTTCCAAAAACAATGTCTGTAAAAAGATAAGTGTTCATGAGTCATGGGAATTATGGTACTAACTTTCGATGGTGACAAATAACAGATTTTCCAGTGGTGACCTTCCGACACTTCACCACTAATCAAAACAGACCCAGTCTCACAATGCAATCCCCCTGCAAGAGTCTATCCCCTGGATAATATACCATTCTCGAGTGCACCACACATATGCACTCACACAATCATCTCTTCCGGAAATGTGATGACCTCGGGTCAATGTTTGATCATGCCGTCTCCATGCACTTAAATCATGACCACATAGTTCTCTGTATCCAACTGAGCAAACTTCCAATGTTGACACAAATGCATCTGCAACGGAAGTACACTGACAGGCCAGCACATAGTTCTCCACTGTTGCCCAAAGTCAACTAAGTATATATATATATATATATATATATATATATATATATATATATATATATATATATATATATATATATATATAAGGTCTATTTAAAGCAATGAATTCAAGACAGAATTATTAATTACAGGAAAGACAGGCATTTTCAATGATAGTACACATACTTTACAAGACAAAACAATTCAAAGGAGATGCAGGAAAATTTTTCTGAGTCCTTCAGAGTTTTCCTGGGCAATGCCCGGTTGGTCAGCTAGTAAATGTGTGTGCGTGATGCAATAACATCATAAATTGACTTCAATGTTTGAAACCAGCGATCTCTCCCCGAATTCCAGACTTTATGCAGCCAAACGTTAGTGATAGTGAGAATTCTTTGTTATCAGGAAAATAATGCACACGAACAAGGAGCTTCACTACTGTCATTACTATTCAAGGACATGACGGTAATGCACGAAGTTATTAAGGCCATTCCTTTTCGAAACCAACTGATAATAAAACTTACAACTAACCTTAACAGTCGTGAGCGAACGGTAATGCGTTTTTATGAGGTTGCAAGCCAACAAAAATGCATAAGAGTACAAGAAAATATAAGATCTGTCATCCAAACAAGACGAAGCCATTAGGAATAATGGGGAAGACGTCTTTCGTCATCGATGCTTCTAAAACTGAGAGATTCAAGATCTTTCCAAAGATAAATTGTTTGCTAATATGAAAGAATCCCAGATTATTGCTCCCTTTTTCTCTCTCCATTTCGGCAAGAATGCTGAAGCCCCCAAGTCGAGCGGAATGTCCAAATCAAATTTGAGAAACAGAAAATCAAATGACGAAAAGTGAGGCCAATACAAGCGAGCAGAGAGAGAGAGAGAGAGAGAGAGAGAGAGAGAGAGAGAGAGAGAGAGAGAGAGAGAGAGAGAGAGAGAGAAATATTTTCTTATGATAAAAATTTGCTATAAAAGGCTGAGATCTTATGTCATAAATACATACAGCGTTATTCCAAATGATCCTACTATCTGAAAACTGTTTTACTCATGACGCTTAGATAGAAACTGTTGTTGAACAATTATTTAATAACTGTTAATGACAACTACCCATAAATTTCTGCAGAGTTTCAAATTTGTCATTAGGACGTCAAGGGCTTCCTCCCTATAGTAAGAAGAAAACTAGCACGCAGACCCTTCATGAGCCTTTGATGGAAGGGCAATGTCCTGTAGAGTCTGTTTCCACTGGATGCTGACCATCCACGTAATTGATGGACTCAAAGAGCCCTAAGGTACTGTAGAGGGGTCAAGTCTTCGTGTAAATCCAGTAAGCTTAATACCATTCGTCAAAGAACATTCAAGTGACTACAAACGCAATGGAAGAGATTTGTAAAAGATAACTTGACCATTTGAAAAAGATTGAGCTACCAAGTGATAGAAAATCTAATGAAAAACTCATTAGCCGATGAGAAGCGTGACGAGCAACTCATCAAAATGGGAGTTTGTTTATATTATTTTTGTTAAGTTTTTTCTTTGAGAGTGCATTTAATCGAAGATAACCCACATTTATGTAGACCTCTTGTCCATTCATCAATAAACAGGAAACAAAAAAACAAAAGCAAATTAATAAAACGAGTCACTTTATTTCTACTGATGACATATTCAGTCTAGGGCAACTTTTTTTCTTGTTAACTCTCTATGTTAGGGGCGTTGCCTTTAAGGTCAATCTTCCTATTCTGCCTATGCTTGGGACCGTCAAGAGGGCATAAACTTTCATGTCATAGAATATTAAGTTGGTTACCGTAAATTATAGCGTTTTCAGTGGAATCACGAAAAACAACTCATCAAAACTTCGGAATGAGTGATCACTGGCTCTTTTCATCGCAAATGAATTTCGTGGTTCCAGTGAGACATAAATGCAACAATGACGAGAAATTACTACATTTACTTACTACTCTGTAGAATTGATACAAAACAATTCACATTTTAGACTCTCAAGACATGGGTCAAAATCCAAATGATTTTCCGGAAAATATAATTGTCAGATATCAAAGGAACCAGCACATAGTCACATTAATTTCATCTGAACTTTGTGAAAAAAAATGTTGTATTGTTATTGCGTTACCTTTTAAATTCGATATTAAATGGCGAGCCTTTTACTTCCATACGTACAGGGGTCATTTATTCCAACCACCTAATTATTTTCGTGGGAAAGGACTAACTCATCTGTTGTAAATTATAAACATTTATCTTTCATTTCTGCGATAGTCGTCAGTTCAAAGCAACTTGATTATATTCTTTAAAAAATCTAGACTTCTCTTTTTTCACTGAAATATACAGCCTGCTAGATAAACGTATCTCAACTGTTTTTGTAAAGTTATCATATCTATTCATTGATTACCTGCTATTAAAAAAATAGTAATCGGCTTCTCTAGAAAATCACGACCAGCTTCCTTAAATTTCCTCACATTTTAGAAGAGCTGTGCAATGAACAGCTTTAAAGACGCTGATATACGAGTATTCTTAGTGAAAACCTCAGTCCTTGAAAAACGAGACAATCACCAATTGTTGACATCTCTCGACAACTCCTTCTGGACCTAAACAATGCTATTCAAATGCCAATTCAGTTGTTGTTACTGTCACTTTTAGACTTCTATTCATTAATCTCTGTCGCTGTTCTTCATTAAATCGATTACTTATCATTCCATTTATATATTCTCTTATTTTTCTGCATGCTCTGACCTTGAATATTCTTGACAATTCTGAACTTACAACTTCGAAATTATCAACACAACAACCCACGATGGATGGCTGAGAAAGTTCCAAAGAGCCGCCTATTTCACTCTACTGCCCAACCCCCAACCCCCGCACACACACACAACAACAACAAGATACCTCTAATGCTTTCAAATTTTTTGTCAATCCATTTTGAGCCGAGTGCTGGTGTAACTAGGTCACCAAATTTTCATATACCTAACATCTCAACCATCGTGCGCCCATATCGTCAAAAATGACGGTAATACAATAGAGGAGCAAGACAAAAATTCCCGAAACTTGCGATATCAACTACCGTTTCAAAGCTTGGATCAAGAGCGAGAGGTTGACCCCGTGTTGTGCGACGGCGAGTCTACTCATGAAGCTTATTATTACTCGCAAACTATCTACGTCACACAGAAAAAATAAGATACGGACAGCCATGCCGTATTTGGGCAATGAACAGCCATGCGGACTTATATTCCGGACTTTGACCTTCAATTACCTCAACAATTTCTGAGATACAGCATCGAAACTGGGTGCACAACAGAAATATCACAGGGCAACAAGAGTTCCAAAGTTTAGCCTTTGTTATTGCCGCGCATTCTCTAAGAAAATAAAACACATGAGTTCTGATCCAGTGAAAAGCCCTGAATAAATAGTTGGAATAAATTTCGGATCTCTCATCACTACCTCTTTCAGCTACGTTGGAATTTGCCATTTAGGCTCAGCTGTCAAAGAAACATGAAACAATGATGAAGTTTTCAAAGAAGAGATTTACTGAAAGTGTGTGAGTGAGTGTGCGTGCGTGTATAAATAAAGAAAGAGAGAGAGAAACATTAGCAGGGGTGGGGCTGAAAGAGCAACCATGGCCAGAAGGCTTGATCAAAGAAACGAAACAAATCAATTACTGATAATTTTAATTCATTTCATGACAGGAAATTCAGAGAACCTCGAAGGTATTCGATATTTCTGAAGCTAAATAAACGTGCTGCATCGCATCAGTTGTTCTTAGAACTGAAATCATCAGTATTTAGAACGCTGGTGAATTGATTGGTGTAATGTTTTTTTATCCATTATCGAAGCAGCAGTTAATTCACTTTCAATAAATACACGGTCCACTACAAAAATACACTAAAATTTGCACTTGAAAGGATTTCAATGAAATACTTGTCACCTTTTTCCAAATTCTGTAGTTGAACGTGTGAAACTAGTGATGAAGTTTTTCATCTTGAGGAATATGAAAAGGATACACAGAGATACTGGAATATTATTAGCATAAAATTCATGTTTAAATCTTTTTAATTCAGAGCTTTCGATAATTGATATGAGGATTGATTACAACAGAAATTTCTCGTAACTATAAATAAACAAATAATTTATTCATGGTAATCGCACTGCTAGGATAATACATTAATCATTAATAGCAGTGCAGCATGTAAATGAGGTATGATCACGCAAACTTAATTGTATCTATTTTGTTTCTCAATATTTTTTTTATATCTCATTAAAATGAAAATAAATTCAGTCCTTTTCTTCTGTCTTACCTTCAAATCACACTCTAAAATCAGAACTCCGTTCGAAGTATTTTACAAAGAAGTTCGAAGGCAAAACATTTAGTGATTCTTCCTGAACCAGGATGCAAACATTATTTTTCCTCTTTTATAGGACACAATCCAGTGACACGTGGCGTTTTGAAACTCTCTTTTTGTCATCAAGGGCCTCTTATTTTCACAATTTCGGTGTTCAGACTGAGGAGAGATTATGAAGACTACGAATTATAATGTAAGCAACTGATACACATGATTTAAGGGATGTGTGTAATATATATATATATATATATATATATATATATATATATATATATATATATATATATATATATTTGTATATATCTTTATACATGCATATTTCATATCTATATATTTATGCATGTATGTATGTATATATATATATATACATATATCTATATCTATATATACATATATAATATAATATATATTATATATATAATATATATACTAGGACACGCTAATAACTAAAAGCCTATTTCGAAGTGGGAAACATTTCTTATGCCTGTAAAATAAAAATATACCATTAACATAGATTTCTCTGTTTCAAGATGATAACTTCCACCTCCACCTGAAGGAAACCAGTTAGAAGAGCATATATTCTACTGATATCCGAACCCAAGCATTTTACAGACGGTTCATGGGATACTGAAACTTCATGTGATAAGTGCATCAAATTGTTGTCGTACTTACAAGCTTGTTAAGTCCCTGTCTCCATGTACCATCCCTAAGGTCTGGATTCTAGTTCCGGTCAGAGTAAGAACACTTTTCATAATTCTGTATTTCTCTTGATGTAGAATCATTCCCAAGGGATAGTGACATCGAATGCAATGGGCTATTCATAGCTTATAATTTAAAAATATAAGAAGGACATACATACACGTATGTGTGTGTGTGTGTGTGTGTGTGTGTGTGTGTGTGTGTGTGTGTGTGTGTGTGCTTTGCGTGTGTGAAAATTTCTCATCCATGACAATTTCTTCTTACGTTTAACAGGCATTCACAAGTAACTCTTTTATAATGGAGGCCCAATGATAAATTCAGATGTCCAAATTCAGAATTGAAGACTGTCAAGGTCCCAAACTGCAAACTAGCTGTACACTGCTTTATTAAATCAGTTGCAAAAATCTGAGGAATAATTGTTGATCTATACCACATTTTGACCCTTCAGAAAGCAATAACCACAATAGCCAATACAGTGACGTGAAAGATATTGATATCTTGAATCTCAGTGGAGATACTTCCTTTCCAAAATATGACTGGGATATAAAGAAGCATTAGTTTATCAAGTGATACTAAGAGAACTTGGGGCTAGAGAGATCAAAAGAAAAATGCTTGTAAAGAATCTCTCGGCTGGAAAAAAGGAAATTAAATAGCATTTGCCTTTCTCAAAGATGACGTATTGACGTTTAATACTGGAAATAGCGCTCATGACGTGAGAGGAGAAGGAGGGACATTTCAATGGAGCCATTCATCAACTTTACTGATTAATTTGAAATCCGGCACTGGCATCCCTCGGCATCTTGAGAGGCTAATTCGATGCTTGTTTATTCATCATTTCCCACTGGAAGCCACCTGCTGTTCCAGTCTCTCTCTCTCTCTCTCTCTCTCTCTCTCTCTCTCTCTCTCTCTCTCTCTCTCTTTTAGATCATTTTAGACATTTGACATACCGAATCATGAAATATACTGATGTACTTACGTCGTTCTTTGGCAATTTCAATAACACGATTACCATTGACGTACTGAAAAGCACTTAGATGCTCAGAAGTTTGTGGAATTTCTACATTTTTTCTACCATATCCAACCAAAATCAATACAGAGAAGATAATAACGACGAGCTAAAGGATCTGCATCCGTCTGTCTAGTAAATAAAATGGGCGGATCACCTATGAAAATAACCGAGGTTTAAGCTTTAGGGGCCTTAATCACATGGGACGCCTGAAGTGCCATCTGTCCACTTACCTCAAATGTTTCTCCACTATTTAACAACAGTCACACAAATCATACTATGCGAGTGTTAAAGTGGAATGCTGATTTCAGTTTTCACGTTTCCTAGAGTTTCTTTGTTATTTTACGTTTACGGTCATAACGAACATAAAAAAAACAGAAACCAAATTGTGTTGTATGTACTGCACTCCAGGGTAAATGCTACAAAAGTCTGATAATTGCTCACTATTCCCCGAGAGTACAAAATCATCGGATTTCTTGACATCGCTGCTTACCATAGAGGTGATAAACATTGATTAAGTGAAGGATACGATAAGTTTGATTTAACTCAACGCTACAGTGTTTAAGGATGTAAGGTTACTGCCACAGTCAGAGAAGATATAAAAATAATTATTTTTGCAAAAAAAAAAAAAAATCTGTTAAAGAATGCTTGGGCAAAATACTATTGGCAGTCTCCAAACGAGCTTAGAATCGGGTTTACGTCACATACGCGGGTTTGAGAGGGCAAAAACAATCATGCTAACAATATATAACAAAACTGTAATTAAAAATATTGTACATTGTGCTTCACGTAGTGTGTACTCTCATAAGTGTCCAAACTGAAACATTATAATGACTGATATTTGTTATATTTTTTCTGATTTTCTTTCTTACATCATCCCTGTATATAACGTCTCCATAATTTTCATTCCTCCACGACCTGACATATAAGATAGCACAGATCAGTAATTCTAGTCAAAATATTAGATTAACACAATATATATACAAACGCGCACACATGCATATGTATATATATATATATGTGTGTGTGTATGTGTATACATATATACATATGTGTTTGTGCATGTGTATGTATATATATTGTGTTAATCTAATATTTTGACTAGAAATATATGTATTTATACATGAATGATTTAAGATAGCAAAGGAAATTATTCTCCATGAGGCATCGTAATTCTGGGGTTCTCCAGCGCCAACGAGAATGCTGGGGTTTCCATAAGGACTCTCTTCTGCTGGAGAGGGGAACACAGTCTGAAGATACTTGATATTCAAAGTGTACCGCTTCAGTGCAATGCTCACTTTATTGACCTCAAGCTGCCCATAGCCATCGCCCTGGTAAACTATTTTTGTCTTTAATTAGGTTATTTAGAGGCTGTTTCTTGTCATGCACCTCCACAAAACGCTGACTGATAATCCCATTATCGCGACTGGCTTGAGGTCGGTCGTTAGGGTTGTCAGCCATTGCCCAAATCAGCTTGTATTAAGAAGCTTGCATGCTTCTTCAGAGCACATACATTATAAACCCCACTGGTCCACGAATCCTGGTTAATACAATGGGATAGATAAAGATCCTCAGCAACAATCTCACGGTATTACTCCATTGATGATTATCCTCCAAAGAGCATCTGCTTGTTATATGTATGATGTCCCATTCAATATTGTGTAAAGTTTATTCACTTTAACTTTGGCACGTCGTCATCATCCATAGCATTTCCAGAAAAAGTTTTTTATTATTCTGCGAAACTGGAATCTAGTATTGGTGAGTGATAGATTACAGCATCCCGAGAAAATGTGAATGCTACGGTTCTCAGAAATTACAGAACGCCATTAACCTAGATTAATGGGAATTAAAGGTAACAGCCTACAGGGACTATAGTTTAGTTTCGAAATGTTAATTGGAATTCTTTAAATATTTGCTTAGAACACTGGAGAGCTAAGGGTATTTAGTGAAAGGTTTACGGCTGAAGAAAAAATTCAAATTCCACAGGTTTTCTTAAAGAAAACATAAAAACTTTGCAATCTAGTAAAGAAGTTAAAAGATTCACGTGAAGCTTGATTAGTGCAGTGATGCTGTTATGCTTTTCATTAGTTTTTTTTTATCTATTGTATGCTCAATGATAGTGAGTTTAATCTGAATATTCTTCACAAACAATTAAATTCCCAAAAACTTATCTTTGGCAATTTTGAGATTTTGATGTTAATTCATTTCAGATATCAAAGCACTTTCAGCCTATACTCTTTTCAGCTGACATCGCTGCTGGAATTAACTATTCATAAGTATTAAACACGTGGGTCTCTTGATCTCAGTAACATCATGAAACTCACGCGTGAAATAAGAATACTAATAGATACTCGACGAATAATCGTTTTTCTAGGAATTTTGAAGCTTTATCAAGTTTCACAGCTTTAATCTCTTATTTCGTCGGTATACAAGCCTTCGTATATTCTCTCTCTCTCTCTCTCTCTCTCTCTCTCTCTCTCTCTCTCTCTCTCTCTCTCTCTCTCTCTCTCTCAATACTGAAGTAACAACCAAATGATCAAAATCGATCTAAAAATTCACTGCCCCGGATATACATCATAAAGGAACCTGGACAACTGTTAAGTGTCTCAAATGAAATGTGGACCAAGTACTCCCCTTTCTTTAATGGCCTACGTGATGGATGATTTCAGTCTATATATTAACTGGAAAAAGGGGCCCTATTTCAATATTTGGTTGGTTCTATCGTTTTAGGACTGGGTTACCACGAGACCTTGCGGTGTGGGGCTCTGTCGAACTCCTTTAAAATGCTTGACGAAAAAGAAGAAAGACGAAGAAGAATAAATTTATTCTTTCAGACTAAAAGAGTCGCGCCAAAAGAAGCCCATTTATAGCCAGGAAGAGCAAATAGGTATAACGCAACTTACCGTTCTCGCGGTATTTAATGTTCTTCCTAATTTTGCCATCTCTCACTCTCAAGTCTCACTCACTCTCAACATTTTCAATTTGTTTCTTGCTCTCCCTTTCATGGTGTGCACACGTTTATTATCGAATCCATCAACTGCAGATAAGAGCGAGTTCACCACATTTTTATAGGGTCTTTTACGATCGTATCTAATCCTCCAATAATCGTGCTCTCTCTCTCTCTCTCTCTCTCTCTCTCTCTCTCTCTCTCTCTCTCTCTCTCTCTCTCAATACCGATATTCAGTATCCTTTTTTTCATATGTCGAATTCTTTTTGAATTGTTTCAAATCCATTCTCAAATAAGATTTAACTAAAAAAATTTTCTTCACAATGTTGTTTCAGAGTTTGTGACGAGCAATAAGGATGCTTTTCCATACTGCTTCAGTATTAATGCTCTCTCTCTCTCTCTCTCTCTCTCTCTCTCTCTCTCTCTCTCTGGCGTCATTTCACAGACAGGAATCGATCAATCTGTCAGTCAGTCGGCAACGGAAATACACGAAGCGTTTGCTTTACGCAAGCTGGGGAACGATTAGAATGATTATTTTATTGTCAAGTTTACTTAGTCCTTTTAACCAGTCACATATTATATTAAAATTTTGTTATTTCCATCTACTTTACATATCACTGAATCTCCGTATTAATGCTCTCAACTTTGACAACAGAACCAATCCAGTTATCCTTTAATTAAAGGGTTCTTTTTTCTAGTTCTCAGTCTTAAGATTAGTAATTTTTATGTCTTTCTTCTTTCATACATTTCAAAAATACATTCAAACCTGTTCTTTCAAATGAATGATTCCAGAAGTGCCTAGAATGATTTCGACTGTCAAATTTTCATACTTTCACTCCAACATTCCTCTACTTTATTATTTTATTTCACTGAAGACGTTTGTTTTCAGTTTGAGGTTAATAGAGCTATCAGTAGTCGACGATGGCAATCAGGGAATCAGAAAGGAGCATGAAAAACTAGGGCCTTAACTAATAAAAAAATCAAGAGAAAAATTTTTATCTATCAAACTGAAGACCTAAATGGATGTGGGTTTTTATTCAAAAACCTAAATGAAATAAAAAAATAAAAAGAGACTACTAAAAATGATCTCCATTACAGTATTTCTCATTTTCAAAAATCAGAGTATATACTTGTTTCAAATGGCAGAGGACGACGGGGGTGACAGCTTAATTACTTTATCTAAACCAAAACTAGACGGCAAGTAGACTCCACCACGAGTATAAGTACTGGAAAAATTATAAATGTACATCTTTGGCCTTTTCTATTCAACAATTTAGGCACCTGTTTTCATTAGCAGAGGCTGATAAGAATGGCATCCTAATTCTTTTATCTAACCCAAACCTAAATGACAAGTTTACTCACGGATCGGGCTCTTGAAACCTGTTTTCGCGACTCCCTCAAAGGATGTTGGAATATTATGTAAAGCCTTTCGGTAAGAAAAACGCCCCCGTGATATTCCAGTGGATGAACAGTATCTGAGACAAGGGTTGCGTGGAGTTATTGCCTATCTAGATGACATAATCATCTATAGTGACACTTGGGAGGAGCACATCAAAAGGCTTTATATACACCGTTTTCAAAAGACTGGCAGAAGCCAATTTAACCACAATTTCTCGAAGACAGTGTTCGCCCTTGCTTAAGCCACATACCTTTGGCATGTCGCAAGACACGGTTCTGTCCAGCGAAATCGAGATCGGTCGAGTAACAGTCAGTAACTTGATTCATCGAAATATCGACATGAAAAAGCATGAAAATAAAACCTAATGCATTCCTATAACGTTAAAAAATACCATACAACATCCTTCTCTATCCCTTTGCTAAATATCATTCTTATTGACTGCCTTTAATACGACTATACATTCTAGTTTTAACTTTGAAATTTTACCTGTTTTTATCGCTTTTTAATTCGTTATTTTGCGTCATAGAAATTTCTATTTAACGTGAAATATGACAAGTTTTTAAAGTTTTCGATTCGTTTTTTTGTGTCATAATAAATTTTAAAGAAATGAGGAATGAAACAAATATATACAAAACTGGACAAAATAATTCAGAACTTATAAAATACATAGATGAAAATAAATAAATTAATTTAAAGATTAAAAGAAAAAGAAAAAAATTAAAACCCAGGAAATATATAAAATATTAAAATAAAATATATATAAATATAAAAATAACCATTAAATTCAATAAATAATCTACAATGAAGGATTTCTTATTCTAATCATCACTGAGTAATTTTCATTATTTGTTCTTATTTTTTTATATCTAATATTCTAATGTAATTTTTATTTTTGAATATTTTACTTACTTATTTTGATCATTATTATTGGTTCTATTTCTATTTTTCTATTTATTTTTTGCTTTCATCCTTATTCATTTTATTCTATATCTTATATTCTTTTATATTTTCTTTAAATTTTTTTCTTATTTTTTAATAACTTTTTTTACTCCAGTTTTTAAATTTTACATCTCATATACTTTTTCATCAGACAGTTATTATTTCACATACTTTTATTCGTTTTTCACTTCAATATTTTTTTCAATTTAAATTCAAATTATTTTATTATTTAGTTTCATTTCAAATTATTATTTCTCATTTTTTTTTTTTATTTCGATATCTTAAATTTCTTATTATTTCATTTTCATTTAAACTCATATTCTTCTATTTTTAGTTTTATTTCAAATCATTACTTCTTTTTATTTAGATAACTTTTATTCGTTTTTCACTTCAATATTTTTTTCAATTCAAATTCAAATTATTTTATTATTTAGTTTCATTTCAAATTATTATTTCTCATTTTTTTATTTTTATTTCGATATCTTAAATTTCTTATTATTTCATTTTCATTTAAACTCATATTCTTCTATTTTTAGTTTTATTTCAAATCATTACTTCTTTTTATTTAGATAACTTAAATTTCGTATTATTTCATTTTCATTTAAATTCATATTCCTTTATTTTTCAGTTTTATTTATAGTTATTTTTTCATTTTTATTTCGATATCTAAAATTCATTATTTCTTTTTTTTTATTTATATGCATATCCTTTTATTTTTTAGTTTTATTTCAAAGTATTATTTATCCTTTTTTATTTCAACATCTTAAATTTCGTATTATTTCATTTTCATTTATATTCATATTCTTTTATTTTTCAGTTTTATTTCAAATTATTATTTTTCATTTTTACTTCCATATCTATAGTCTCTATTTTTTATTTCGATAATTTTACTGAATATTTTTTTATTTTCTATTTCTATTTTGTTGGATTTTTTCTTTTGATTTTTTTTCCTTTCGAAAAACCGAGATTTTGTGCCTCCGACACGCTGGATGACCCAGTAACAAAGTATTCCCCAAAGCAGGCCCTCTTATAACCAAAAATGGTTCTGTAAAAGTTCTACCCCCAAAATCTACGTAACCCAATCCCTGTAACCTATTTGCTTGAACATCACATACTGTCTCTTTAGCAGGTCTCAAAGAACGATCGGAAAACATCAATTGGAACAACTCATATAATTCATCAAATTAATAGAGACGCCTGTGTCTATAAAAATACTCACATAAATCCCATACACAGACCCTTTTACCACTGGCTTCCCCTCTGAGGGTTCCCCCAGAAGTCCTGTCTCACAAGACACACCAATCACGTTTTTCTTTACACCTGATGGGTCTTCCGACAACAGTCGCCGATCACTAGATCCCCTCGAAAAACCCCCTTGAGGAACTTTCTTAGCTAAGCTACCAAAATTCTGAAATGTAGGCCTAAACATTATCCTGTTTAAGAGACGGACAAACCCGCCAAGGGTGGCCATATCTCCTACAACCGCCACAATATTTAACACGGCAAAACCTCTTAATGTGTCCCTGCATATTACAATTAAAACAAAGAACCCGTGGAGCCCGAGAACTCAACCCAACCATCGACCTCTGGCTCTCCCGAATTTCAACAAACCCCTTCAAACTGCGGACTGAAACTCTGCGCCTTGCACAACCATAGGCTGATCTAAGGAATCTCTGATCATTGTCCCTTCTACCCATTTTCGCAGCTTTCCTCTTCGTAAGTAAATCCGGTAACTCACTCTTGGCTGATCACAAATACAAAATTTCCCAAGACATGTGGAAGGAAACCCCTCAAAGAAAAAACAAAAGAAAAAGCAATTCTCCCCGAAAAATTCCCACACAGGAAGAACCCCACAATGTTAATTCCCTTTACTCCAACAATTAATTCCCTAAAATCAAAAGAAAGTACTATTTAGACCACAATTAAATCAAAACCAAACGGGGAAAAAACACAGAGACGGGTCGAGCGCACAGCTGACTGCAAAGTAGGTCAATATGAACTTCAGTTTTCAGGGACAATAACAAACCTTTGAGACGCGTCCGCTTCGGACTCAGTTGCCAAGGCGAAAATCGCAGAGTAAGCTCACACCCCCGATTTTGGACCCAGTTACAACACCCTCTTACACATGTGCATGTATGTAACCAAAATAAAACACGTGTGTATGTAACTAAAAAAGAAAAAGTTTAAAATCTAAGAAATGTTTACCCAATAATGTAAGAAATATTTATTCCCAATAACCCAATATCCATCAAGCACTTGTCAGCACAATAACCCACGTTCCTCAAAAATAACTTTTAAAAATAAAAAAAAAAATATTCCGTAATCCCCAATTATTTCCTGAACGCCGATGCAAACTGCCGATCGCGGAGAAAAAAAGAAAGTACTATAAAAAAAAAAAGCCGATTCACTTAAGGTAGATACTTGGGCCTACGAGACGTTTGTTTGGCGGCCTCTGATTGGCTGGTACTGGGAGGTCTGCAGCTCGCTCACTGTTTCATTTTAACATCTGTCGCTCAGAAAACTTGAAATATCTTTATATTTCTTCATTTATCTCACGTTTTACACAAGATAGGAAAGTTTTGGTCATACCATAGGATTCGGTATTAATTGTACAACTAAATCGTGATTTCCTGAAACCAGTAAGATAAAACACAAAGGAATTACAACGAGTAAAAGTGAAGAGAGAAGTATTTCATTCTTTATACCTGTTTTTACATATCGTCGGATTTTGCATCATTGATGCCATCAAGATAAAATAAAACTTGTTTTCATACAACAAATTCACCCTGAATACGCTGGTGCTCTCAGATTTTAGATGAGTGTGATATGTGAAGAGAAAATGAAGAATATGCCTTATTATGTTGCATCCGTTCTTGACTCAGTTTGGTAGTAGAAACCGAGAGACGGTGACCTGCAAAGCCGAGGTGCCGTTGACAGTTGCCAATTAGCAATATGAGAAGTTAACATTTTCGACAATATTTTAGTTATATTGTTATGTCATTACATTTTCTGTAAATAAAGGCATAGAATTCCCATTATGAATGTCGAACTTTTTCACTCCAGTATCATATAATTATGTCCGTATGTCTGGAAACTCTGATAAGAAAAAATTAATAATCATATGGATGCATCTGGATGTGTTGGCTTCAATTTAGGCTAGGTGAGAAATTTGCATACTGTAGGCTACATGATAAATAACAGGCCTGCACAATTATCAAATATAACATGTATATAGAGGAATAAACGTTCTGGTGTAAGAGGAGCTCAAACAAGTTCTGAAAAAGACAGAATTTTATATTCGTTACATCGCCAATAGATTTTATGGTAAGAAATAAAAAGATGTACTTTCGTTCATTGAATGAACATATAAAAACCATCAGCTTTTCGTGTTATTGACCAAAGAAGCAAGCGGCCATAATAATGAAATCATGATTATTTAGCCTGTTATTTATCATATAGCCTACAGTATGCAATTTTCCCATCTAGACTAAATTGAAGCCAACACATCCAGATGCATCCATATCATTATTCATTTTTTCTTATCAGATATGTCCAGACATACGGACAAATATGATATTGGAGTGAAAAAGTTCGACAGTCATAATGTGAATTCTATGCATTTATGTACAGAAAATGCAATGACATAACAATACGGTAAATACTGTCGAAACTGCAAACTTCTCATATCGCTAATTGGCAACTGTCAACGGCACCTCAAAGCTCTTGCTGTTTGCAGATCACCGTCTCTCGGCACTACTGCCAAACTGAGTAAAGAACAGATGCAACATAATACGACATATTCTTCATTTTCTCTTTACATATCACACGCATCTAAAATCTGAAAGCACCAGCGTATTCAGGGTGAATTTATTGTATGAAAACACAAGTTTTATTTTATCTTGATCGCATCAATGATGCAAAATCCGACGATATGTAAAAACAGGTATAAAGAATAAAATGCTTCTCACTTCACTTTTACTCGTTGTAATTCCTTTGTGTTTTATCTTACTGGTTTCAGGAAATCACGATTTAGTTGTACAATTAATACCCAATCCTATGGTATGACCAAAACTTTCCTATCTTGTGTAAAACGTGAGATAAATGAAGAAATATAAAGATATTTCAAGTTTTCTGAGCTACAGACTTTAAAATGAAACAGTGAGCGAGCTGCAGACCTCCCAGTACCAGCCAATCAGAGGCCACCAAACAAACGTCTCGTAGGCCCAAGAATCTACCTTAAGTGAATCGGCTATAGTCGGTGCTCTAACTGCCACAGTCAACTCCCTCACAATAGAAAACGGGCTGTATTGAGAATGGGAAGAAAGCGGCATACTCCGCCCACTAAACTACATCACGAATACATCACTTTGCACAGCAACTCAGAGATGCATAGTAATCAGAAAACACAACTCGTCCTTAATCCGGCTTATTCCCCTCAAATTCCTCACTACAACCAACAGAAAGGAGAACACTTACGTGTTAATATCCCCCCTTCTTCGTCCACCACCTGCACCGCAAAAGAATACAGCAACACTTCCTAACCTGAAATACACTCCCACGAGTTTTTCGACCCATACACACAGCCACTCATCACACAAGGCCATTAGCAACTGGCGATGAATCACACCTCTACTCCCAGTCGAACCAAAAATCTACGTCATCACATCACGCTTACCAACACAACGTCTGAAAGATAATTGGAACACGCCCTATTCCGGCCTAAAGTCCCCGTCACCAGTCTCTTCGGAGCTGTTGAAGGTCGTAAGGTCAAGGTCCGCTGCCGCCAAGCTATTATGCCCTATTAACAAGGTCAGATAGGGTCACAACCTCCTCCTACATCTGTTTTAAGGACAATGTCATATCATCTTATATCTCTAAGAATCTCGGGTAGCAAACGGCCGGTACTAGGTCAGCACATTCTCTCTCTCTCTCTCTCTCTCTCTCTCTCTCTCTCTCTCTCTCTCTCTCTCTCTCTCTCTCTCTCGTCATCCAAGTCACTATCTGAACCAAGGAAGAACAACAAACACATGACTACCAAAAAATATAATTTACTCAGTAATCTAACATGACAAGTGGTTTGAAATGAAATAAAAATGAAATGGGAAGATCAACGTCCCAGAATTGCTACCCTCAAAATATCATGGTGCCATTAACTTCCATTTAGTAGGTCTCATCGTATAAGTTAAAATAAGTCAGTATGACCGAAGTCATGATAAGTCACATTCCCCACCATTTATAGTGGCCTCTATTCACAATACATCTGAAGAACAAAGGGGAAACACAACTTTTAAAATAAAAAATTCTGAAGCACCTTGGTACTGACATGTGTTCAGTTATCTTACTACAGAAACGCTTTAAGAAGAAAATCACACTAAATATCGGCACTGAGAGAGAGAGAGAGAGAGAGAGAGAGAGAGAGAGAGAGAGAGAGAGAGAGAGAGAGAGAGAGAGAGAGAGATCACGATTATTAGCGGATTAGATACGACTATAAAACACCCTGTAAAAACGTGATGAATTTGCAGTTGATGGATTCGACAGTAAAAGTGTACCTGCCATCAAAAGAGATATGAGAAACGAAGTGAAAATATTGAGTAAATGAATGAGTGAGCGAGAGAGTGAGAGATGGTGAAATTAGGAAAAATGTCACACGCAAAGAAAACGGAAATGTAGGATTATTACGCTCATTTGCTCATCCAGGTCATAAATGCTCTTCTTTTGTCAAAGCTCTTTTTAACTGAAAGAAATTCTTCTTCTAGCATTTAAAAGGAGTTTGACAGAGCCCCACACTCCCAAGGTCTGGTAGCAACCCAACCTCACATCCCAGGTATTGAAATAGGGCTCCATTTTACAATTAATATAGAGACTGAAGTACCCCATTACGCTGACCATTAAAAAAGGGAGAATACTGGGCTTATATTTCACTCGAGACATAACCTTGATCAAGGTTCCCCTTATATCTGAGGCAATGAGACTTTTAGATCGATTTTGATCGTATCTTGGATGCTGGTCTTTTGTTTATGTGTTTCCATTATTCGTTTTCTTTTTCAGTAGGGACCTTGGTGGTTTTATGTGGTTGAAACAGAGAGAGAGAGAGAGAGAGAGAGAGAGAGAGAGAGAGAGAGAGAGAGAGAGAGAGAATACAATTAGCTTACTGACAAAATATGAGATTAGAGTTTCTAGAAAAATGTCTCTTCGAGTAATATCTTTAAGCGTTCTTGATTTCCCATTTATGGGTGGATCTCATGAATGGCTAATTCCCCTCTCAACATACGTTTTTGGCTAGTCACTTTCACCAAGAATCTCCTCTTACCTGAACTTACCATGGTCGTTGGTAAACCTTATATCAAAAGTGCTATCCTTCGAATGTAATCTTAAGTCCTCGACAACTCCTTCCCTGAAGAAGTATAGATTTGACAAGCACAACAGCAGGGCCCCGTGCCAACTACTCCCCCTACGCCTCGTCAAATGTTGAAACGTAATTCTTCTCTGAGAAAGAATTGAGCGGTTCGTAGAGTAAAGGCCCCATCGATGTTACGATCGCCGGATCCGGTCGTCTGAACCGGAAGTAAACCTCACTGTCTGTGGTGTTCTCCTCCGACCAAAAGTGGGCGGCGTCCGTCGGCCTCCCTGACCCGCTCGCAACCTGCCGTTGCCAAGTTCGTGGCTCCCGTTTTAGTTCAGGTGGCCCGAAGCCTCCAAGTATATGGCATGATCTCAAGATTTACTTCAGTTTCAACTAGACGCTGAAGGGGTAACATGGCAGCTACGTCGGCAGATGAGTTCTGGGGGGAGTTTATTGAACGTAGTAGGAAAGGGAAATGAGGCTTATGATAAATTAGTTTGAAAATAATGGGAGAAGGATGCAATAGATACATACATAAACACAATAAATATTATATATATATATATATATATATATATATATATATATATATATATATATATATATATATATATAAACATACATGTATATACATATACATACAAAACATATGTATATATATATATATATATATATATATATATATATATATATATATATATATACATATACATATATATGCATATATATATATATACATATATATTATATATACATATACATATAAATATATACATATACATATATACATATTGTTACGTGTGGCCTGTGGCTGATGAGTTTATTAATTAATTATTGTAATTTATGTAGCCCTGCTTTGCCAATAACACACGTAACCTGTCAATTAAAGCTAAAGTTAACCTCACAGACAGATAATTACTTAATTGAATTAGGTCGCCAGCTGGGAAACAATGTATGGGATAATGGATTACTCTGCAACAAATGGATTACATCAAACCCCTTTACTTCCCAATTAGTCCCGACAAAGCAAGAATGTGTGGTGATAGCGAGGAAATTACATGAACTTTTGCCAACACCGGACACGGTCAATTTTCCCTGCTCCCTTAAGAAAATATAACACAGCGAATGTCTGTACTAATAGATATCGTACGCAGGTTTAGTACTAGGGTGGCTATTTCTCTTCCAAACAATGGGATCAAGACACAAGGCTGCCTGAAATTTACTTACATTTAACTTTCCCTAATTCCTACTTACTGCACGGGAATAGCTTACGTAATTTCACTAGGCAATATTGCTTATTTATACACTAGACTTCATAAAAGAAATATGGTTACACAAGGTTCTTGTAGATGGTGGCGAAGTGGTGAAAACAAAGGGAAAAGATGAAGTGCAGTGGAAGGAACTAGTAAATCGACGAAAAACTGTCCAATTTCAGACTTACCATTACACATGTTGCCTGCGCACTGCAACTGCCGATCAGGGTTCTTAGTTAACATTTCACGACGATTCACTGAGTAAAACAATACAAAGACAGGAGAGGACAAAGGATAAAGTTAGCCTGAGCATGACGCGTGCTCGTAGTCTGTAGGTAAGCCTCTCACTACTTGCTTTCATGGGTCAGGTCAGGGCAGAGCTGTAGTCCTGGGCTGTTTGTCCGACTTTCGACCATAGCCCCAGGCAGTCTGAAAAATTGACAGAGACATCGCTGAATGCATAGGACAGAGCAAAAGGAAACTTAAGACCACCTTCACTAGAGGCGACTTGGTAAAACCTCCTGTGGGTTAGGCCCCCTGATGCTAACCTATCAGCTACTAAAAACGGTTATTTTATAAAAAAACACAGCCTACCCCTGCCCACTTCGCTTCAACAGAGATTCTGTCCCGTCTTTGTTAGAAGGACATTCTTACTAAAATAATGCAGAGAGGGTGAACAGCAGAATATTTATAAAAATATATATATACTATATACAGTATATCCATATATATATACATACATATAAAATATACATATATATACATATGCATATATATACATGCATATACATATAGATACATATACATACATATACATATATACATATCTATATATACAGTAAATACATATTTATACATATGTAACTGGTAATGAAGGTGACCTTTGGAAAGAGAGGGTTGGTTTTTCAAAGGCGCGAAATCATATGACAGAACACAGCATGCAACAAATGCTTAGGTGTTTTTTTCGAATTCAGCAGTGTCCATTCCCGCAAAACACCCTTGGTTACAACACAAGTGTGCATGACTGAAAAGTCAGCAAAAGAACCTTCGAGAAGGTGATCCGCTTATAGATCCAGACTTGAAGAGAATATCACAGTGGAGTAAGTACGTATGTGACCAAATACCTCGTTACGCCTTGGTTTACAGAAGGCGTCTTGTCGTGCGCTGAACTCGAGCGATGTCATGAGAGTGTGTTTATATGTGCGTTGCAAAACCCATACAATGGGAGTGTTTCATAGAATGAGTGGGCAATACGATCCGTTCTGGGTGTAATTAACATGTGAACTGTGCAAACGGGAAGCACACAGATGGAGTCTGTGTTCCAGAGGACTTTCATGAAGTGATTACAACTCATAAAACATTTTAGACTTTTCTTACAGACTCTGGAGAAAGACTTTATCCCTGTTGCAGTGAAATCTTGTTTCTGCATTCTTATTTTACAATTTCTGGTTTTTTAATGTAACGCTTGTCTCTTACAGGTATTTTCGCCACGTTCCTCTTCAAAATAGGGAGTGGTGTGACATTTATTCATATATGAAATGACCTTTATAATGAACTGTGTGACCGTTGTATTGTTTTGGATGACAGATGGATTGTTTATGCATTTTACCTTAAATAATTGGGTTTCGATGTCTGGACCTTATTCAGTAGATTTAAAATATGTGAGTCATTCGATTTTCACTCTTTCGTAGCTCATTTTCCGTTATTTCAGTCAATAAAGTTTAGTTTTGTAACTCAGTTTCTCATTCCAGTAGGCCTTGGAATTTAGTTAGGTGAAATGAATAACTTATGATGTGAAGATGAGAGATCAGCTGACACAACAAGTCGGTCGCTACCAAACTCATCTCAGAGTAAGCGAGATGCTAACCTCTGTCCTCAAAACAGAGAAATAATAAAATACCGGCCTCGAAAATCGGGCCGGTAATAGTTGGTGGCAGCAGTGGGATTTGAACCCACGCCTCTTTCTTCCATCATGCTATCAGCCCTAGCCTAACAATTATTTCATAGTGCAACTGCGAGGTTTTTCTCCTGTTACACCTTTCAAATCTACTTGCTCTAAATTTCCCTTCTAGCCCTGAATGACCTCATAGGCCCAGTGCTTAGCCTCTAGCATAAACTATATATTCCATTCCTATATAATAATTCCATGTCGGTCTCCTCGTCCATTCTCGGATAATTAAACCAGTCACCAGGGTAAAGTACCAATTCTTTAAACAAACAAGCGCGAGATAATTCATTTCTATTCTTCAACCATAGTTCAGTCCAGGTTCTCCTTTTTCGCTGGTGTTTTCCAACTTCTGCTGCAAGAGCTCAGTCTATAGCGTCATCACTGAGCTGAGTGGACATGTCTTTCCTCGACCAGGTTTTGGCAAACTGAAATGAATCCGAATGTCTAAGGGCAGCGAGGCTACCAGAGGTAGAACGGAACCTGATCCGCTGGTCATAATGTCTATGGGGCCATAAGAGTGGTATTAGAGATATAATGCTGTACTTCTTGCAATGAAGGGAATTTAAAATTCACACTCAGTTCATTCTACGTAGTTTTTAATTTGAAATAAGCTATAGTTTAAGTTAATTTTATCTTTCGCAAGCATTTCAGATACAGAATGCACATTTGAAGGTTACAGTAATATTTCTATTTAGCCCATCGGTCTATTATGTTGTTTGATATTTCATGTCAGTTGAATGAAACCATCTCCCTCTCGGCGATTAGGCTGTAATTAGAGTCAGTCGGGGATTTTCCTCTGTTCTTCAGCGTATCTGGATGTTAAGAATTTGTAGATAATCCAGCTGGAATCGTCGGTTGTCTGTTCTTTTTCCTTAATGTTGATGTGAGCTTCTTTTGTTCCTTGACTTCAAATTGTATGAGACATGTTGTTTAAATAAGATCAGGTGGTGCCTTTCAGTGTTACGTATGTTTGTTTGCTGGCTCTTTAGGGTCAACAGTTGATAGAACAACGAGTCTTCAAACTAGTCAATCATCTCTGTATTCACTCGAACACTGACTGACACATATATCCTTACTGGAAGAGCTCTAGAGCTTGAGCTATTACTGGGATCGCTTGGCACCCAGCATCAATAGGGAAACATCTAACAAGGCTTATGCCCAAAGAGTGGAAAGCTGGATGAAGGATGGAGTCCTTTGAAGATGGGACCATGAATGAACTTCCTCCCTTTATCAGCGAGGTCTGGTGTTGCTCGATGGCAGATCACCAAGCTTTAAAAGAAAAAATCTTCCGTGAAATCTCAGATTCCGATAAGAATTACTGTCCTGGGGTATCTCACACGTTAAGTTGTGGATGATGCATGGTAGACAATGAGACAAAACATAGCAAAGACCACAGTCATTATAATCTTTTATCTTAGACTGCAAAAAGAATTCCTAGAACATGAAGCCCTTCTTACAACATTCATTTTTTTTCCTTATTGCAAAATATTCTTGTACATTTTGGTCATATGTGAGCTTCCTTATATCATTCTCTAGATACTATATACGGCTTAAAAAGGAAAAAAACTGTTTGTTTTTAATATAGTTCTTTTTTTACAGGCTTTAAACCCATCTATGATACGAAACCCCCATTGAAAGCCCATAAAGGCTGGGTTAAAAATAGTAGAAAATCATCCTAAAGATCTCCGTAGACAATACTATTTTGCCCAAGCATTCATAGAGATAGAACGAATCCCAAATAATGTGTGTGTGTAAATCATTTTTTTATATTTCTTTACTGATTACGCCCTTAACCATAATACCCAACCACTGAAAGTAAGATTTTATATTTCACTTTGCTGAAATGTTCATTTTATCAGAGTTTATCACTTTCATTATTTTAGTCACGAGAATCTAAGCATTAAAGTTGTAAATAAGCAACATAATAAAAGCTGCGATCATTCAACTTTTGGGCTTTAATGGGATACAGTGAGCAATATCAGAATTTTTGTTCGATTTACCTGTGAACGCACTTCAACCTATGCAATTGATTTCAGCTTGAATTTTGCATATTATGACAATAAAACAAAAATAACAACGAAACTGCACGGAACAAGAAAATGGAAACCATAGCATGAATATCAACATATTACAAAATTCTACCTTTACCATTTGAGCGGTGCGACCGTTTTCGAATGCTGTGAAAAGAAGAAAACTGAGATAATGTAGACTTCAGAGGTCCCTGAGATTAGGTCCTCTGGAGCTTAAGCTTCTTCATTTTCATAGTTGATCCGCCTCTGTAATGGGGAGACCAGTGTAGAGTCCTCAGTTCATTGTTGTTCTTCGTTGGGTGAAGTAGAAAATATCGACATTGCCACAGTATCTTTTCTTATCCATCTTCCCTTTGGCCCCGTGTGTCCAATTGGTAGTCACATTAACCACGTGGGAAGGCAACACGTGTCTCTTTTTCTAACACGTAGGGCTTATATTTATCCAAAATCTAATGCATTTCAGATTCAGTTTAACACTTTAATTGATTATGCACTGGTTACGGGAATTTAAAAGTTCTTTGATGCAAGATTTTCTTTTTCTCTCTTTTATTTCTCGGTTGTAGTTCCGAGCGCGTGGGGTTTGAAGGAGTTAAAGAACTACGTTAATGCATCAATATATTTATTGATTCATAATGCCAAATGACCTAAAATTCTATTGCATACAGAGAGAGAGAGAGAGAGAGAGAGAGAGAGAGAGAGAGAGAGAGAGAGAGAGAGAGAGAGAGACTGGAACAGCAGGTGGCTTCCAGTGAGAAATGATGAATAAACAGGCATCGAATCATCCTCCCGAGATGCCGAGGGATGCCAGTGGCGGATTTCATGTTAATCAGAGAAGTTGGTGAATGGCTCCACTGAAGTGTCCCTCCACCGCCTTTCCCGTCAAAGGCGGTATTTCCCGCATCAAGCGTCAATATGTAGTTTATTTTCAAATAACATACTTGATAGCATTTTCCTTTTGACTACCATACCTTCAAGTTACCGTAATATCTTCCTATAAACTGAGTGTGAGCTTTCTCATAATGCCTGTATAGAATGGAGATACAGCTAAGGCCTCTTCATGTCACCAATCAAATTTTGAAAAAAAAAAAAAAAAAAAAAGTATCTCCATTAAGAATTGATGAATTATAATCTTTTACGTTACTGGATTAGCGCTTTAAAGTTATTCACGTTCTGCAGAGCCAATTTGTATGGAAGATCACTTATTCCTGTAAAGCTAATTTATGGTTTGGGTCCTTGGCAGTGTGCAGTTCTTAAGAGAGACAACCGAGTTTTTCCTTAAGCCTCTGGTTTATAAGAGATTTCTTTGTGAACATCTGTGAACTGAAGGAAACCATTCAAATCCCACAGGTTTATCCTCTGATTCTGTCCACCCAATTGAGGACCCACGCATATTTCTGGTAAAACAATAGATTAGACTTCTTATTCACAGATATTCCAGTTATCGTTAAGTCCAAGGTCTGCGAGTATATAGGCACTTTCAACCACTGTGCCACTGAGAGGACATATCTGCCAATCAGTATATTCCTAATGCCACCACTGGAAAAACGGTCTGGCTGAAATCTTGAGCCAATTAGGATTGCACTATTGAAGCTTGTCAGGCACTTAATATTTCAGATGCTATATCAGATCCAGATCCTAAGAAGAACTTAAGGTATTTCCCCAGAAAGGCCATTAAGATTAAGACAAATGACGACCCAAGTTTTCATGATACATGTAGATGAACTTATCACGACAAACAGACCAAATTCACCAAATGGAGACAAAATCGTCCATATGAAAATTACACCATTTTTTAGGCCTCTCTCTGCTGCTCTAGACTTAGTAAATCACAAGACACCTACTGTATTTATAAGCTTCAGAATCTTGGAGTGGGTGGATGTGTTTTAGGAATACTTCAATCTTTCCTTAATGGTAGGCAGCAGCAAGTTGCTGTTGATGGGATCTTTAGCGAACTAAGACCTATTGTGCCTGGAGTCCCACAGGGTACTGTTCTTAGTGTATACAAGTGATGTGGTTGTTGCCCTGGAAAACAAGATTGTTCACTATGCTGATTATGCAACATTCGTGGGTGTAGTAAAGTCTCCACTTATAAAACGTGACATGGACCGGATCAGTGAATGGTGTGGTCAGTGGGGTATGAGGCTGAACTCCAGTAAGACGAAAACACTATTGATTAATAGATCTTGTACAGATTTTCCATCCATTCCTCCTCTTCAAGTAAATGGAACTCTGCTGAATGAGGCTGAAGCTTTGACTATACTTGGTGTAACTTTTGACTCGCATCTTAGTTTTGAGAAACATCTAATGAAAGTGTCAGCAAATGCCGCATGGAGGTTAGGTATTGTACACAAGGCCTCATATATTTATAACAGTGATAAAATCAGTGCACCCTGTTATAAATCATTTGTCCTTCCTTTGTTAGAATACTGTTTTCCAGTGAGGATGTCTGCTTCTACCAGAGATTTATCTCTTTCAGAGCGAGCAGTTCTTGATGGTAGGTTTCTGTTCTCTAACATTACCAATTATGACTTGAAATGGAATGGAATGGAATGGAATGTAGAGTTTAGGCCAAAGGCCTAGCGCTGGGACCTATGATGTCATTCAGCGCTGGAAGGTAAATTGAGTAGATAGATTTGAAAGGTGTAACAGGGGGGAAAACCTTGCAGTTGAACTATGCAATAATTGTTAGGAGAGGGTGGATAACAAGATGGAAGAAAGACAACATGAATGGAGGTACAGTAAAAAGAACGAAAGGGATCGCAGCTAGGGGCCGAAGGGGCGCTGCAAAGAACCTTTAGTAATGCCTGGCCCTAGCCCCCTACGGGGATTATGACTTGAAGCAATGATGGATGGTCTCTTGACAGTAAATTTTTTATAACTGGTATTTTAACAGAGATCTTTCACATTCAAAGTTGATCGCTGATTCCCTTTTCCTGCCAAGAGCAACCAGATTTGCTGAACAACAGCAACAATATACAGTAAATGTAATGTATATATATATATATATATATATATATATATATATATATATATATATATATATATATATATATATATATATATATATATATAAAACAATTGTTGTTTTTGGGAATTGCTTGTTAGCTGTGTCTCTTGTGGGACCGCTTGCTACGATAAAATTGCGAAACAGAACTCACTGTTTGCTGGTTAAACGGTGTAAAGGGGTAATTATTCAGCCCTTGGCTGACCTTTTCATGGCACTTCTCTATTCTCTTGTAATCATTCAAATAGCACTGTCATGTTACCAGGAAAGTCCTTGTGAAAGAAAGGCTGATGATCATCCACCCTACAGGAATATTGGTGTGCGACCAGTTAGCTGCAGAACTTTTTAAAAGTTCACGTATCATCCGACTCTTGTACCCCAGATGCAAGTGCCTTTACATCACAACACTGTGAGGCTAAATCCCATCTGGTGAGGGTCTTCCCAATGACCTGACAAATCACGCACTCGGATCTACTATAGGCTTGCTTGCCTTAAGTTTAAACTTCAGGCAATGTTATCCTTAAGCCCTCCTTCACATCTCCTAGCATAGGCCTAGAGAAAGTGAATATGAAACAAAACGCCAGTTGTTGGCCAGAGTACAACTAGCAGTTCCCATACAACCGAACAGGACCACATGGGGGGCGATGCCATCAAAGTCCAGTAGAACAGACGACAATGTTTCGAGGGTGACCCCACTCTGACGGCACGCAGAGCATCTGGACCTTGCCCCATTCCGAAGACACGAGACCTGACAGTCACTTTTCTTCCATGAACTGAATCAACCACGACACTGCAATCACCGGTTGATATCAAGTCCACCTTACGACAAAGAACACTGATGAGTACCGGCACACACACGCCACACTAAGTATTGAACAGATATGGAATAAGGCATTTTAAGGGAATTCAAAGAGTGTTGTTGGTTCAGCAGTGGGGAAGGAAACTTAATAAAAGTAATGCAAAGGCACTGAAGTTATACTGGCCGAAACGTTATAGAAGTTATTTGTACTTCTGGGAAAAACATTATTGGAATTCTTATCAGTGGTGAATAATCCACTGTTATTTAAAGTATTCTTGCCATTGTCGAAATATTCCACCTCTGTTTAGAAGTGGTATTAAAGTCTTGTCAAGCACTTATAAAATAAAGTCACTGTTAATGAATTCAACTTCAGAAATGTATTGCCTTGATGTAATAGTAAAGCCACTGAAATTGATCTCTCTTTCATAGAATGACGTATCAGTGTTTTTAGTATTACAGAAACTGTTGTACCAGTAAAACACCGGACAGCCATTATTAGTGTATCACTGAGAGTAATAAAAGTTGGAGAATAGTTCAGGTTTATCTCTTCATTTTAAAGTAGGTGCCTTTATGTAATTACAAGGTTAAGCGTTTTGCCTGTGGTGAATGACTGCGTTTTTTACTAACATAATCCCTAAAAATTCATGAATTGAGACTAGGAATAAAGTCTGTGTTGCTGTGTCAAAGTAATAATATATCTAATTATTGCAAGTTAAAGTCGACTTGAGAGTCAGATGAAATAATCACTCTTTAAGTCTATCGTTTATAATTTTCCTTTGTAAGAGGTAACGTTAAGATCTGTTGCGTTAATGTAACCCTTGTTGTTACTTCAGTCTTTGATGTAAGATGTGTTTTGCATTTAAAACTCCCATGGGGTCGTCTCCAAGTTTTATCGTTTTTTCACTTTTCTGAACATAAGTCATCGTGCAGTAGACCTCTAAAGCCTGAGAACTCAATCGTCGGTAGACTGACAGTTTTCCAGTCTCACCATAGTGGAGTGTGCAGGTGTTACTTTTTTGGCTTCTATTGTAGTCGCATTTGTTTTCAAGAGCAACACTGTAATGTTAATATAAGTTGCCTCCAAGTCAAATCTTTTAATTTTCTTTTTTTATGTACGAACTTTTTGTTCTATTTTACTTCTCAATTTGGCAATTAGGTCAACATTTTTTTCTTTGTGTGTAGACAAAACTGTCCCTACCAAAGGAGATACATCTGAAGTTAGCAATTTGAGTGTTTTTACAACGGTTGATCTTGCTAAATCTTTTTATCATGTATGGATGGTCCTTCAGTAATTTTTTTTCATTTTGCTGTTAGAAGTTTTATTTACATTAGTTATTGGGTCCCATGGAACTTCGCAACATCTACTTTCATACTGAGTAAATCATTAATCTTTATTAAGTAGTAAATTCTAATTTTAAACTAATTTGTTGACGTGAATTCTTTGTTAACAAAGGTTCCCATATCATATTTATTAGTATTTATGCAGGAAAAACTTGATGATATTCATTTACCTTTCAATATCAACACGTATTGAGCTTATTAATCTTTGTATTGTGGACAACTTTTGTACAGCAGATACCAGGTATTTTAAAGAAATATTTGGTATGGCTATGGGGAATCCCGTCTCTCATGCTTTCCAATTTGTACATGAAATTCTTCGAAAGCAGAATATTCCCAAGTATATGTAGACATCCTTTGTCCTGGAAAAGGTATGTGCGTCCCTCACGTTTTATCCTCAACATTTTAGAAACCAGTTTTCATTAGCAGAGGCCGATAAGAAAGGCAACTTAATTCCTTGTCTAACCCAAAACTAAATCACAAGTGGACTCATGGATACGGGCTGCGATATCTCTGCGTCTGCGACTCCCTTTCAGTATGAAAAATGCCCCTGCAACATTCCAGTGGATAGTCAATAGTCTGATACAAGGGGTATATGGGGATCACTGCACATCTAGATAGTTCTTCGCTGGGTGAGCGGGTTCCGTTCTCAGCTACCACTCTGTTGGTCGCGAGTTCGAATCTCCGACTGGCCAGTGAAGAACAAGAGGAATTTGTTTCTGGTGATAGAAATTCATTTCTCGCTATAATGTGGTTCGGATTCCACAATAAGATGTAGGTCCCGTTGCTAGGTAACCAATTGGTTCTTAGCCACGTAAAAATAAATCTAATCCTTCGGGCCAGCCCTAGGAGAGCTGTTAATCAGCTCAGTGGTCTGGTTAAACTAAGATATACTTTTTCTTTTTGCACATCTAGATGACATAATCACCTATACTGACACTTGGGAGGAGCACATCAAAAGGCAATATTGACATAGTTCAAATTACTAGTAAAGGCCTATATGACCGTTAACTGTTAACGACAGGGTGTACCAAGATAAATTCACATATCTTGGACATATTATAGTGAGTGTTTCTGTCTCGCCCACCCAAGCAAATGCCAAGAAAATTTTACTATACCCTACACCAAAGTTAAGCCACATTTTGCACCGTTTCTCAGTATGACTTAGTTCTGTCCGAGCTACACCAAACTCACGGCACGCTTAACAGAGCTGAAAAAGAATCTCAAGTACATATGGACCGCTATTTGTCAGGAAGCATTCAAGGCACTGCACTGAAAAAGTTATTGAGTTCGTTGCCTGTATTACGGCACAACTAAGTGTTCAAAATCAAGGCAGATGCTAGTCACCTGGAGATTGGCTTTATGCTGCTGCAGACAGGTGATCAAGAGATTCTACAACCTTTACCCTACTTCATCAAGAAGTTCAACATACTGTACATCAAAGCAATTATGCTATGATAGAGAAAGACTTGTTGACCTTAAATTCAGAGCAATAAGTCCTCGATAAAAATATATACTTATCATACCAATCTTGTTTTCTTTGATAGGAAGAGAAAAAATATCTGACTGTTGCTTTGCTGGTCAATGCAGTTACCAGAGCTTGATCTCAATATTCTACACACTGAGTGCATGTAGCATATAGACATAAGATATCCAAAGTTGAAAGCGCTACTAACCATAGAATTAAGTTAATAAATTTCAGAAAGGAAGACTTTTCCCATTTGTTTTTTTTTTTTTTTTTTGAGCCCCACCATCAACAAGAGTTCTCTGTGATTGAAAGTTGGACATTTGTTAGAGTAATTTTTCAGCACAGATTTCCTTCCTAAGGATTTGGAGATCTCTCCCTTATTTAATAATAACTTCCAAGTACCCGTCACAAACATTTAATACATTAAATCAAGGAAGGAAAGAGACGCATTCACAGATTAGCTTAAGAGCTTTACCAAATTGACCTCTATCCTTGTCTGACCTCACAAACATTTTCTTTATTTTTATATTTTATATATTCAAAATGGAACTGCCACTGACTCACTCTCTCTCTCTCTCTCTCTCTCTCTCACTCCCAGTGAGATAACAGGGCTTCTAAATATTAGAGTATCACAGATTAACACCGCTGATACATGGTTAAAAAGTTAAGTATACCTTAGTTTAACCAGACCACTGAGCTGATTAACAGCTCTCCTAGGGCTGGCCCGAAGGATTAGATTTATTTTACGTGGCTAAGAACCAATTGGTTACCTAGCACAGGGACCTACAGCTTATTGTGGAATCCGAACCGCATTATGACGAGAAATGAATTTCTATCACCTGAAATAAATTCCTCTAATTTTTCATTGGCCGGTTGGGGAATCGAACGCTGGGCCAGCAGCGTGCTAGCTGAGAACTATACCCACCCCTCCAATGAGGAACTGCTGATACCTGGTAATATCCAACAGTTGACCTCTAACTCCCATTTCCTCCAGTTAAGGATACTCGAGTAGCAAACCAGATCTACTAATTAATCAGAACAAAATCTTCGTTACATAAACTGCACTATTATGCAACAATCTGTGGTATGTGTGTGTGTGTGTTTCACGAAAACATAAACAGTAAACAGCCATTCGAATGAATAGTCATAATCTGGTGACCTTCAGTCTAAATAAAGTAAAACGAATATTTTTTACCGCAGAAGATGCAATGACTTGCAACTTTCACAAGTTACGCAACCCTTCGTCAACCCCTTTACACGAAAAGGCGATGAGGGGGGAAGTTTGTCATTGCATCAAGTGCTCTCTCTCTCTCTCTCTCTCTCTCTCTCTCTCTCTCTCTCTCTCTCTCTCCAGTTAAATTCTACATGACACCTGGGAATAGAACACGATAGAAACTGACGCAAGGAAGGGATAGATATGGTTAAACTGGAAGATTTACCAAGGCGGGAAAGAGGTCATCAGAAGCTTGATTACATAAAAAGGGATTAATGGGATGGTATGTAGGGAAGTGGATGTAAATAGAAGGGAAGGGGTTAAAGGAGAGGTAAAAAAAGCAGGGGATCTCTCTGGTTCCCCGTCTGTATTCAGGACTTGGCAAGAGAGGAGTCATGTCGGTCTCTGGGTCTCCGCTGACTTCTTGTCAGTTGCCTTTCTTTCGTGTATTCTCGCTTACTCTATCTCTCTCTCGTTATTAGAAGCATTTTTCTTTTATTATTATGAAATGTTTCCCCTGTTATGTTTTGGGCATCTGCGTAAATTTTGCAGTATTACTATACTTGTGGTAATTCCAAAGAGATGCTTATCACATAACTCATAGGAATCTTAATCTGTCCACTGTATTGTACCTGCATCATTTGAACGAAATTTGTCGTACAGCGGCTGCTTTGAATGAATGACTAATTGAGAGAATCACGAAATGTACGGAGTTGGAGTAGTCTGGCAGCATGATATTAAATAAATCCAAAAAATAGATGGGATGAAACTGGAAGAAAACCTCCTCTGTTGCACTAAGAAGTAATAGTAAGAGATTTTTTGAGCATGATGAAAGAAAGGAAGTGAGAATGGATGTACAATAAAACGCTATCTATAAAGGTGAACTGCTTTGGCACAAGGCATTAGTTTCTGAACGACATAAGTTCTTTCCTCTTCTTGCATAACTGCAGGCTCTAAGTTATTTACTCTTATTTTTGCACCTATGTGGCTCTGCAAGATTTTTCACGCCAAAATAAACTGCATTTGTTGCTATAATCAAGTTTTTTTCATATGCGAGTTCTCTGTCACTATGTTAATATTTATCAATCACGACTTACAGACATTTTATGTTGAATACCATTGGTTTTATTCTACATGAACTGTCCTGCCTATTTTCTGTGTTTTTCATTAAAAAATCACACCGTCACTTAAATATGGTGATTCATAACTCCCCTCAACCATCTCTCTCTCTCTCTCTCTCTCTCTCTCTCTCTCTCTCTCTCTCTCTCTCTCTCTCTCTCTCTCTCCCCTATATTTCTCTCAGTTCACCTTGTTCCCTCACCTCCTTCAAAAAAGTTCAGACACTGATGGTGTTAGGATGCGTCATACTGAGGAACGATTTGACCTGGATTGGACTTCCTTCCAAATCAAACGTCAGTTGGAAATCTGAATGTGATAAAAACGGTGCGGAAGAATCACTTCACTTTGTGTACTCTGTTTTGGAAAAGGGCCCATGGAAATTTGGAAATAAATACGATGGTGCTCGGAGAGTGTGAACTTAATAAACTGTGTTTAGCTGTGGCAAACAGTAACCTTGAGAACATTTATTCAAAGGTTCTCATAAGAAAATCTCTTTATTTGTATGCCAAATTTTCTTCATTCAGCTTTCACGCACTACTCTACAAGCATTTGGTAACTGCTAGATGGGCTTTACATAGCTTTACATATTACAGATGATTAGAATTATATAAAGCGTAATTCTAAGAACGTATATGTACATATATGTGTGTGTTTATATAATATATATATGTATGTATATATATATATATATGTGTGTGTGTATTTATATGTATAACATATATACATATATATATATATACAATATATATATATATATATATATATATATATATATATATATATATATATATGAGGAGGCTTCTCTTGTTCAAGTGACGTCGTAACTTAAATTTCACGGAATGAAACCAGATATTGGCGATTTATTCCCGGATTCGAGACCTTAATGCAGCCAGATGTTAGCGTTATTGAGAATCCTTTGTCGTCAAGAAGGCAAATAACACGAACAAGGCGGTTTCACTAACTTCATCATCATCTGAGGCCATCACAGTAATAATGCCTATAATTATAAAAGGAGATATTCTGAAGGTGTCTCCACGGGGGGGGAGGCATCACCTGCCGGGGAATGGGGTGAGAGTGAATGGAACCTCAATTTGCATAATTTCAGCATACTTCTTTTACCGTGTAAAAATTTTGCGAGAAAAGTAAAATGGGAAATAAAGTAACATAAAGATGGATTAAATTTTCGCCTCCCCCACCCCCTTTGGCCTTTTTTTCATTAAAAATGTTTCTGCCCAGTAAACAAGATTGGTACAATTTATTTCGAGAACAAAATTTCTGTAAGTAGTAGTATTACGAATGACAGTCTTTTGTAAAAGCCAAAAGTAAAACTAACTAAAAAGATGTTATCGTAGTGTTCCTGATTAATTCACATGAACGACTCCCAATTCATGTACCAGAATAGACAAATTGTTTTATTTTATATCAAATCTACCCTTATGCTTCATTTTATTAGGATCTGCCACATTATCTGTACGAAAAAAATCTATTAATAATAATAACTTCAAGCAAAGACTAACAAATGGTTTGAAGACCTTAATAGATGTACCTCTTCATGGAATTCGATTTCTCTGATGAATATAAAGCCACTTTTCAATTCTTTTTCTTTCTTTTCTTTCCTGTGGAAACTTTAACTCATTTCGATCAGCAGCAACAAAAAATCATGTACATTACCGATCGATTTAATACCATGCACTGGCGTTACCAAGGTCTAGAGAATATCAGGTCAACTCACAGCGACCCAAAACGCGTCCTGTCCTGCGCAGGAAAACACTGGGTCGGATTATGACGTCAGACAGTCCTGGCGTTCACTGCGAAGCTCTTCCGTTTACCTATTGTAAACTGTAATCTTACGGTATCTTTACCTTTACGTAAAATGCTTTGTTATCGTGCTATTTACGGGTGTTCTTCCAATAAAGGTAGAACGAAAGGAGTAACTTTTCACAACTTTCCAAAATACGTGGAAACGAGCGTCATATGACAAAAAACCAAGAAGAAATTATTAAACGCATTGTAGAAATGGCAAAATCAATGAAGGTTCTGTGAAGTAAAGGTCTTTATACCCATTTCAATAGGGATTAGTAATTTCTACACACTCTTTATCCAAATCGCTACACACTGTAAAAGACAAACTCGATATATCATATATAATAACACATAAACTAATCAAAAATGACTTCAGCATTTCTTTGCCTGCCTAAGACAGATGGGAGCTTATATCTGCACCCATCGACAGTTGCAATGAAGCAAAGGAAAGACAGTTCTCTCATGGGATCAAAATATAACGTAGACAACAACTGCAAAGAAGATAACATAACAGCTGGCACATTCCATTCTTTGCTTTATATGCAAATTTCTTCCCGTAGTAAGACGATGAGTCACCACTACAACTTGAATTGAGTCTTTCGGCCATAACGTTTAGTTTACCACAGAATTTCGGTGGGGAAGAAAAAGAAAATAGATTTACTGAAAGTCTGCAAGAGAATGACGATGAACAACTTGAGGAAGCAATTGTGAAAGGTGGTTTAGAATACTTCGGTGGATTTATTACCCATAAATTTCCAAAATGTCCACATCTTGGATCATATGTGCCATTAGAAGATAACTCATGGACAAGTATGATAAACAGAGGTGATAAAAATTAATGAAGCCCTCTAAAGAATTTTATGAACAATTGAAAACAATGGAAAAAATATTTAAATACTATCAAGGTGATAAACGACTAGGAGCTGGAAAAGGAACTGTCAAAAAGTTAGCTGTAAAAATGTCAAATTTTACCAATTTACCTCTTGACTGAGTCATATATTTCGTCCGTTGTTGAACGTTCTTTATAATGAGAATCTTAAACAGGGAAATCATTTCTTCCCCAAAAAATTATGAACGAAGTAAAATACTCTAAAAGAATGTTTCAAGTTCTAATTAATGTGTGTTGAATGATTTGCATTTCACTTTTAAACAACTGTTTACTTTTAATTCCATAATTTCTAAGTATCTAATTACATTGTTATCTTTAAACAATGTATTTTTGTGAAAAATGCATATATGTTGTTCATAGAATACATCATAGACCTGTGATTTATCGCCAGAAATTGGTTGTATACAACAGTGAAAATTTTTGCTAAGATGTGTGTTTTTCTATACTATTTTTTCGAGCATTACAATTTTTTTTTGTAAATATGTGGAAATTCCAAACTTATCAATTAATCTATACTCTGTGAAAAACAGAAAATAATATTAAATATTTAGCAAAAGAGAATGAGGGTTCTCTATGGCTAGCTACAGAATGCTGCATAGGTCTGACGTCACAGAATTTACCCCTCAGAAGATTCACCCCGATTACCATCCCCCTCAACCCAATATACCCGAGCGCGGGTTGACCTGGTATTCTTTAGACCTTGGGCATTACACCTGGGGTCATCAAACCGGAAATTCATCACAATAAGTGACTTACGTAAATGAAGAAAGAAAACACTGTGAACACAAACCCCAGTTTCCTTACTTATCTGTTACTGCAATAACAGATTAAAAAAAACACAATGTATTTTATGATTTTCCCTCTGATAAATCTTCTAGGTTGTTCGTATTTGTGAGCTTGCATGCAGGCTCCAACCTGCCTCCTGAGGACCTGACTCCTACCAACCTATTTTGTTAGGATTCCAACACTGTCCTAAGTATCTTTGCTATCAACATCAGTAAATTTTTCTAAAAGCCCTGTTCCAGTTTTGCGCAGCCAATCCTCTCCATATTTCTTCTGACATACTGTTACTGCTTCTAGCACTCTGAAAATAATTAATACCTCGACTTCAGCTTGCCAAATTCTCCTAATTTCATTTTTACATCCTGGCACTTTTTCATCTCTTGTGCTCCATGGTAGGCTATAATCTTTCAGATACTTTCTGGGCTTTTTTTATTCACCTTCAAATCGGTATCAAATGGTCCATCCTTATCATCATAATTAGTGAGTATATTTTTTTCTAGTTTTCTGACAGGTCTTTAAATGCAAGGCCTTGGTAGTTGTGTCATACCTTCTCTGGTGTTCGTTTTAAGCTAATGCTGGGCAGTCACTTATTATGTGATTGATGATCTCCATTTTCTGTTTGCATCTGAAGCACACAGGTAATGCTATTATTTCCCCATTGATTTTGTTTTGTACATATCATGTTGGACTTAATGCCGTTAACATGTTTACAGTCGTTTTCTTTTGCTCTCCCCGTCAGCTTTTGACAAACTGCTATCTCCAACTACTTTTTGTCTGCCTCTGGTAGTGGCCATTCATTAAATTCATTTTCCAATTTCCCTTTCGCTTGACTCGTGAGCCTTCCCTTATATGTGTCATCTTTTCAACCAACTTTGCTTTCCTCTTTCATTTTTAGTTCTATGTAAGTATAGCCTTGCCAACCCTGCTCCTGGATGTATTGCATTAGTGACAGTCATCAGTTTTCTTGTTTTTCTGTCAATACCTTTTAGATCTTCACTTGCCCAGTTCACTGTTCTTCCTTCATAGAGTGTCTTCACCACCTAGAGAAGAGAGATGTCAAAAAGAAAATAATGAAGAAAATGAATAAACTTGTCGCCCTCAACAGAGGAGGGAATGCTGGCTCATTATTAACCTACCACTGAACAAGACAAGATTTTGCATAAGTGTCTTCAACTGCCATTTCTCTACCTGCCCGAGGCCCATGGAGAAGCCTAAAAATTTTGAGAACTTGTTGAACACCATGTACGTACGTGTATGAAGATCAAGGTGCCCTACACATAACGGATACCTTTCAGCCCTTTCTCTTGGCCTAGGCCCTCACAGAACATGGCAATTACAGAAGAAATATTATAAGCAGGCACCTAAGGGAAGCATCCAAAGAGCTACAATATTAGGAGGATATTATCATCTGTTGGGGTGATAAGGCTGCAACCTTTGTGCTCATCCACACTGAGGAATACCGCCATAAGCTAGCAATAAATTTTAAAGAATCACCAAGAAACTAGTAGACAACATCAAGTGCCAGGCAAATATGATCACTGAGACTATTAAAGCAGCTTCCAATGCACTTCACCTGCCAGTGATCATAGGTGAGCCACGACCTAGGCTGTATATACATGGGAATACAAAAGCACATAACCCAGGGAACCCCTTACACTTAATTAATAGTCAGATTCTTGCCCGTACATACCAGCTTGTACAGAAACTGAATGCTATTCTGAATCCTTATGCTTCTGATGACCATAAGTTGAAGTCCTCAGATGAATTTTTGGAGGACCCAAAAACAACACCCCACAAGGAATCATCACCTCAATGGACATGGAGTCACTTTTCTCAAATATCCCCACTGAAGAAACAATCCAGATAATCTTGCATCCTGTATATATCCCCACTAAACTTCCTTCAGTGTGCCCTCCACACATTCCTCAAGATTTCTTCACCACAAAGGCCATCTGTACATACAAAAAAGATGGTGTAGTGAGGGGGTCATTGTGGAGCATCAGATATTTGCCACCACTGAGAAACCCTCGACATACATCTGGTATACTGATGACACCTTCTTCAGCACCAGCACGAAGGAAGAAATAGAACACCTATGGCAAGCCTTCCACAACCACAGTCACCTCAACTTTACTGATAAATATTGCCATGACCAATGCCTCCCCTCCCTCAATGTCCTTTTAAGGCAACAGGAGAAGTGCTTTGTAACACAAGTTCAGACAAAACCCATGAACTTGCTCATGTACCTGAAGGGGAGAGTGATGTCCACAGATACATATGACCTACCATCAGTGCCTTCATTAGGAGAGCTTTTTCACTACTCTTCTTGGAGAGACAAGTTCACTGAATAAGAACGTATTACCCAGCTATTTATTTTAACAATGGGCATACCCACTGAGAAGTCTTCAAATGCATTTGTGGGACCAAAGATTAATGTTATCAGCAGGAACCTCACCCCACTGCCATAGATGACATCACCTTTTAAGAAAGGTGTTTCACATAAAATATAAAGAGGACAAGCACTCCCTTTGCAACGACATAGAAGGGAACATCTGTCCTATGGGCCCAAAGAAAAAGATAGAATTAGTAATTTACTATAAAAGCAAGAAAACTAGCATCTAGATTATGAAAAACAACTTGGCCCATTTGGCGCAGGATCCTCTGAAATGGACTAACATGGTCTGTCAGTACAGATGCCCAGTCCAAGAGTACCTCGGTGCTAACATCAGTATGACCACGATGAGATTTTCCAAACGGATCTTCTGCTACGTTCAAGAAGGCATCATTATGATCATGCTCAAAGTATTAAAATAAAAATAGGTGATATGATTGCCAACACTCTTGGATGGTCTACATATCAGTAAGGAAAGGCCTAGCCTTAATACCTCCCAGGAAACTTTCCTCCTCCCACCAGTGGCATGTAGAATGTCCCCCACTGGCACTCCTGAGCTGAGCGAGCAGACCAATCAGGAGCCTCCATACTACATGAGTAACCCTCCCAGTACAAACCATTCACCCTGTCTCTAATGTCTGCTATGGAGACAGGTGTGATAGTCAACATCTGAGAGATGGCTTCACTCAGGGCCACTAATCCCACGACAGCCAATCAGAATTCAGCTCCTCTTCCACCAGTGATCTGGGACCTTTTATATATCGACTGATGACCCCATTCTACCCAGAACCAACCGACCCCGTTTGGGAAGATAGCCGATGAGACGGCTGAAACGTCAACGTTCTTAAAAAATTTATTTGAAGATTCTCTACCACCCGAGAATGACTTCCAGATATTATTATTATTATTATTATTATTATTATTATTATTATTATTATTATTTCTACTTCAACAGTCTACGGAACATCATATGGGCCACAGGAAAAATTACTTTCAAAAATAATTAATCAATCTGCTCTATGATACTGTTACAAATATAAGTAAAGAGAGGAGACTATAGTGTTAGCATAATGTTACTTTAAACAACCTGTTTCTTCGAGGAACAAAGATAAAGATATATGAAGAAAATCAATTCTTTTCATACTTTTCATTCCAAAGTATTAGTTAGTCTGAGAATAAAATGCGATAGTAATTTACGTCGATATAAAGGTTGAACAATTTTGTTTCAAGGTCAAGATGTATTTCATAATTATAATATAAAAAATAATCATAATTCTAAAAATTAAATTTACAGAATGCGATTAATCATTGTATTACTGCCATAAAAATTTCAATGAACATTTCTGATCGTTGAAAATGGCAGAAACCTTTTGACACGGTGCTCAGTATGCTAATTAGTATATTCTAATTAAATTCATAACAGATAGAAGCAGAACCCCAATCAGTGCATTCTCTCTCTCTCTCTCTCTCTCTCTCTCTCTCTCTCTCTCTCTGACACACACACGCACACAAACACACACACACACCCGCCTCCACACCCATACACTCACACTCACAACATATAAAGTATTTAGCGTAGTCTAACGTGGTACGAATATGCATGTGTAGATATATAATATATACATATATCGAAGACTGGTGTACAAAAAAGGGCTTCTGGTCACCCTCTTACATCATGATACTCCAAAAGAAATCAGAATAGAATCAGGAAAATGCGGTTCTCATCTGCGACTTCAGAACAAAATTGCAATATTTCAAATGGCAGAGAAATTAGAATCGGACAATTATAACCGTCAATTTTCAAAACTTGACAGCAACGTTAAAAGAAAAATAATCCAAAATTTAGGGAGTTAAACTTAAGTAAAGGTCCCTTTGAGTTTTAGCGATGGAAACAAAAAAGCTGGAAAGAAATCGCTGACGATATATCGCTTCTCTGGGGTCCACACCCTTCCTTTTGGCCTTCTTTCCCCTGCCTCATTCGGGCCTGGTTCACATAAGGCTATTTAGTCCCTCAAGCACATTACATTTTTCTACTAAAAGGATAAAAAAAAATGGAACTGAGAGTACGGTTGTCGACCATTTCTTGTGAAGACTATACAATAGTGGACACTGACAACAAACCTTAACAGTCGTGTGTAAGAGTGACGTTACTATGAGGCTAAGATAAAAAAAAAAAATGAGTACATGTAAAATAAAAATAAAAGGGATGTGCCATAAATCGGATAAGACGAAGTCAGTAGCAATAATGGGGAAGATGATTTACGTCATCGACGTTTCTTAAACAAGGAGATTCCAGACTTTTCCAGGGAAAATTGTTTGCAAATACGAAAGAAACCCAAGATTATTGCTTCCTTTTCTCTGTCTCCTTTTGGCAAGAATGTTGGAGCTGCCTGGTCGAGCGAAATGTCCAAATCGAATTGAAGAAACAGAAAATCAAATGACGAAAATGAGGACACTCAAAAGAGAGAGAGAGAGAGAGAGAGAGAGAGAGAGAGAGAGAGAGAGAGAGAGAGAGAGAACATTTCTTTAAACCGAAAATTTACAGGACTAGCCCGAAATCTGATTTCATAAACACAGCCTTCTCTCTCTCTCTCTCTCTCTCTCTCTCTCTCTCTCTCTCTCTCTCTCTCTCAGTGTCTTCAATTTTCGTCATTTAATTCACAAATTCGATCTGGACATTCCGCTGGATTTGGCAGCGCCACCAATCTTTGGGAAATTAAGAGAGAAAAAGGGAGCAATACTCTTGGATTTCACTACCATTTGCGAACACTTCTCCAGTGAAAGGATCTTGACTCTCTATGTCTCAGAAACATCGATGAGGTAAGTCAGCGTCCCCATTATTCATAATGGCTTCGTCTCCTTCGCTTCACGGTAGATTCTCATGAATTTTTATTTTCTTGTAGTCTTACTTATTGTTTCCTGGGTTTCAACCTCATAATAACGCATCCCCAATTGCACACGACAGACAAGGTTATTTACAGGTTTTATTATCGCTTTGTTAAGGCAAGCTCATTCCTCTTCTAGTTCCTCGTTGGACGAATCGGTAGAGTTGTCGGCTAGCACTCTGCTAGGCTCGAGTTCGAGTCTCCGGCCGGCCAATGAAGAATTAGAGGTATTTATTTCTGGTGATGGAAATTCATTTCTCGCTATAATATGGTTCGGATTCCACAATAAGCTGTAGGTCCCGTTGCTAGGTAACTAATTGGTTCTTAGCCACGTAAAATAAGTCTAATCCTTCGGGCCAGCCCTAGGAGAGCTGTTAATCAGCTCAGTGGCCTGGTTAAACTAAGGTATACTTGACTTTTTTCATTCCTCTTCTTGTATTCTTTCTATGGAAAGGGCAATGGGCTTGGGGACCAAACAGCCGCAATAAGACAAGAGAAAGAAGGGGGAAAGGAACAAAGGATGCGCCTGGACCCCAAAAAAGGGATAAATCTTCTGTGATATCCTCAACTTTTTCGTTTCCATCGCTAAAGATGAAAGTAACGGTTGGCCAAGTTTAATCCCTCTGGGTTTTGCAATATTTCTCTTTTCAATGTTGTTTTCGAGTTTTGAAATTGATGGTCATATTTGTCCGATTCTAATTTCTCTGCCATTTGAAATGTCTGCACAGTTTAATTTTGTTATGACGTCACAGATGAGAACCACGTTTTTCTGATTCTAATCAGGATGATCATAAGTCTTTTTTTGTACACCATTTTTCGACAGATGTGTACATGTATGTATTTGTATATGCATATTCGTACCACTTATACAATGCATATCACACTTTGTATGTGTGTGTGTGTAAGAGAGAGAGAGAGAGAGAGAGAGAGAGAGAGAGAGAGAGAGAGAGAGAGAGAGAGAAATGCACAGAGTGATATTTTGCGTGTATCTGTTATGAATTTAATTAGAATATAATGATTAGCATACTGAGCCCCGTATCAAAATGCTTCTGCCATTTTCAGTGATCACAAACATATGAAATTTTTAATAACAGTAATAATTTGATTAGTCATGCTTCCGTAAATTTAATTGTTTAGAATTATGAAACTTTTTCTATGGTAACGGTGAAATACTTTGTGAAATATAACTTTTACATCTGTGTAAATTGCTGTTTCAATTTATTCTCAATAATTTGTAAAGAAAAGCAAAAAATATATATGAACCCTATTTATATGGAACAAGCCCACCAAAAGGGCCACTGACTTGAAATTCAAGCTTCCAAAGAATATGGTGTTCATCCAAAAGAAGTAACAGAAGGTATATGGAAAAGGAGATCAGTTATTAGAAAAAATAGGTAAATTAACAAAATAAATTAATGAATAAAAATTTAAGTAAATTATACAACTACGAGGAGGATTGTATTAGGGTAGCAATTATTTTCTTTTGATATTTTTATCTTTATTCTTCGAAGAAGCAGTCGGTTCAGGGAGTCTTTAGACTGTTTATAAGTGAAATTACAGTCGGTTCAGGGAGTCTTTAGACTGTTTATAAGTAAAATTACAATCGCTTCAGGGAGTCTTTAGACTGTTTATAAGTAAAATTGCAGTCGGTTCAGGGAGTCTTTAGACTGTTCATATGTAAAATTACGTTAACAGTTGAATATTCTCTCTTTATTAGTAGAGCAAATTGAGTAATTATCTCAAAAAGTAATTTTTTTATGGCCCAATTGATATTTATTGGACAGTTGACACACAAGTAATAATAATAATAATAATAATAATAATAATAATAATAATAATAATAATAATAATAATAATATAGTACTGAAAGTGACATGTGCATCGGCTGCATTCATTTTATATATTATTTTCTCTATTTTTTTTAATAATAGCTTCTTCAAGGTTACAGAATTTTGCCCGCAACTCGCCGGTGTTCGCCATTCTTTGGAGAAGACAATATCTACAAACTGGGTTAGTTTTATTATGGAAGAATACGTACTAACAGTTACTTTGTAACGCCGCTGGTAACTGAAATATGAGATTCATATCTCGTAGAGTTTTCCGTATGATGAAGAATGAAACTCTACGGATGATGAACTCCATAATTCAGTCACCAGTGTGGTTACTTGTTTACCCTCTTACAGCGTTGCCTGCTGAAATAAAACCGGCCCAGTCTGCAAATTTTGTCCTCTCCATAGAATGTCGAACAGCGGCGAGTTAATGGCAAAATTCTGTAACCTGGAAAACCACTTATTATAAAGGTACAGAAAATTATAAACTGAACAAGGCTGATGCAGCTATCACTTTCACCACATGCTTAAAAGAGGGTCCTCTACCTACAACAACTAATAATAATAATAATAATAATAGTAACTGGAAGAAAAGTATACCTTAGTCTAACTAGACCACTGAGCTGATTAATAGCTCTCCTAGGGCTGGCTCGAAGGATTAGATTTATTTTACGTGGCTAAGAACCAACTGGTCACCTAGCAACGGGACCTACAGCTTATTGTGGAATCCGTACCACGTTATGAAGAGAAATGAATTTCTATCACCAGGAATAAATTCCTCTAATTCTTCATTGACCGGTCGGAGAGTCGAACGCTGGGTCAACAGCGTGCTAACCGAGAGCTCTCCCCACCCATCAAATGAAGAACTAATAACTGGAAGAATAGTGAACTGGACTAATGACGCCCTAGAAGGCATAGTCGGAAAAACAAGAAAATTGATGACCATCAACGATGATCTGAATCCGAGAGCAAAGGCGGCAAGGCTCTATTTACCAAGAAGAAAAGGTGGAGGAAGAATGCAAAGTTGGTTGATCATAATGCGACAAGTATAAGGGAAGTCTCACAAGGCAAACGAAAGTGAAACGGGAAAGCACACAAAAGCATGGCCAGTACCAGAGGCAGACTCTGGTTGAGCCTGGAGATAGCAAGAAGCAATAGCTGATACCATGTTGATGGCGCACAAGACCAACAAATGCGTACACGACATGTACAAAATAAATCATATGGCCGAATAGCAGCATCACCTATGTACTCCAAATGCGAACAGAAAATGGAGATCATCAACCATATAAGTGAAAAATGATAAAACTCATTATTGTTTCTAAATACCAGATAAATATGGAAATTGGGGAGTGCGTTCTTACGTTTTTCTTCCTTTACGTAAGTTACTTTTCGTAACGTATTTCCGGCTTGATGACCCCAGGTATTTTAACAGTGCATGGTATTAAATCGATCGGTAATTTACATGATTGTATGTCGCTGCTGATCGAAATAAGTTGAATTTCTACAGGAAAAACAAACGGAAAGAAAAAGTCTTGTCTTTATCAAAGAAATCGAATTCCGTTAAGAGAATACGAGGAAGATTAACAAATGTCTCCAAAACTACTGTTATCGGAAGTCTATTTGCTGGTATCATTATTCATTTTTCTGTCTCAGTAACGAGGACTTGCGCCAGGTCCCAGCGTATATTTGAGGCATAAAGATAGAGATTTAATCAGTTTGTGCCATGACATTTTTGTATAGGGAATAACATGAAAAAATCTGCCTAATCTGTTACATGACTTGGGAGTTGTTTTTTTTTTATCTCTACGACAGATTCTTTGCAGTTAGAATATTTTTCATTATTTACAAAGACTAACATTCGTAAGTTTACTTACAAAATATTTTGTTTTTGAAATAAAGTTCTTCGAACAGACAAACTACTGTTGTGAAATCTAAGAAAACGAAGGATAATTTTTTTTACCTCAAAACTGCTAGAGAATAATAAATATAATAGAAAAAATACGCATTCATAATGGTGAAAGAGGTCACGATATAAACAGATGAAGTATTTTCGAGTTGTAAAGTCGAGATAACTATAGCAGAGTCCACCTAGCTTTGCAGCTAAGCCCCACCCACTGCACGCCAGTGATTGGCTAGCTCTCGAAGGGGGAATGACGTCACACTAGTCAACAGTCCAAATGATTAACAGTACGGATTTGACTCCGTTCCGTCATGTTGAGTTTCGTGCACGAATCGTGACACCAAAGATTTGAGTTCCCGGAGTTGTGAAGTCTGCAACTGATATCTCCAATACAAGATATATTAAGTGTAGGTCTATGCCCTGTCATTGCCTCAGAATATAAAAAATTGACGTGTAGTCCCATGCCTTGTCATTATCTCAAAATATAAGAATTTGATGTGTACGCCTATGCCCTGTCATTGTCTCAGAATATAAGAAACTGACGTGAAGACCCATGCCCTGTTATTGTCTCAGAATATAAGAAACTGACGTGTAGGTCTATGCCCCGTTATTGTCTCATAATATAAGACAGTGACGTGTAGGTCCATGCCCTGTCATTGCCTCAGAATATAAGAAATTGACATGTAGGTCTATGCCCTGTCATTGCCTCAGAATATAAGAAATTGACCTGTAGGTCTATGCCCTGGCATTGCCTCAGAATATAAGAAATTGACATGTAGGTCTATGCCCTGTCATTGCCTCAGAATATAAGAAATTGACCTGTAGGTCTATGCCCTGTCATTGCCTCAGAATATAAGAAATTGACATGTAGGTCTATGCCCTGTCATTGCCTCAGAATATAAGAAATTGACCTGTAGGTCTATGCCCTGTCATTGCCTAAGAATATAGGAAATTGGCGTGTAGTCCCATGCCCTGTCATTGTCTCAAAATATAAGAATTTGATGTGTAGGCTTATGCCTTGTCATGGTCTCAGAATATCAGAAACTGACGTGTAGGCCTTATCTCTCGATGATATTAACATTTGACATGGCAGCAGAAGTCTATGCCTCATTGCAAGTAATGTGGTCTATGTGGGATTGCTTATTTAGGCCAACACCAATTTAAAAGAAAAACAAAACAAGATGCTTGTGTATTTAGACTGCTCATGATAAAAAAAAAGATGCACAGACAAAATGATCCAAGATATAATGTTCTTGGATCATTTTGTCTGTGCATCTTTTTTTTTATCATGCGCAGTCTAAATACACAAGCATCTTGCTTTTTTTTTTCTTTTAAATTGGTGTTGGCCTAAATAAGCGATCCCACATAGACCACATTAATTGCAATGAGGCATAGACTTCTGCTGGAATGTCAAATGTTAATATCACTGAGGGATTAGGCCTACACGTCAATTTCTTATATTCTGAGACAATGACAGGGCATAGGCCTACACATCAAATTCTTATATTTTGAGACAATAACAGGGCATGGGCCATCACGTCAATTTCTTATATTCTGAGACAATGACAGGGCATAGACCTACACGTCAATTTCTCATATTCTGAGGCAGTGACAGGGCACGGGCCTACACGTCAATTTCTTATGTTCTGAGGTAATGACAGGGCATAGGCCTGCGCATCAAATTCTTATATTTTAAGACAACGACAGGGCATGGGGCTACACGTCAATTTCTTATCGCAAATAGTTTTCTACCCTTATCTGTTGGAAATAGAGTAGCTTTTAATCTGTATAATAGTTTCAAATCCAAGATATACATGTATATGCATAAAGTGGAATGTACACGTATAATCAAGTGCACATACACATACATGCGGGGATGGCCATAGTAACTGAAACGTCACTTATACCACAGAGAACAAAATTAAAACTTTTGGGCAAGTCGCTGATGGCACACACAAATCAATCATAGGACTAGGACTGTCTCAGCCTTACACACAACTATCAAACTGCTCTCAATGAGCTATACTGAAAATACACTTACAAAAGGGATAACAAATTATATACTGTGATGAGTAAATACATAAGGCTGCTGTAGCATATCTATGAAAATGAAGGCTATGGTAGGAAGGCATCATAAGATGCTTAACGAAATAAGAAAAAGAATAAATGATACCTGAAAAAGTCATGCATGAGATGATCCAAACCAGTCTACGAGTAGCCCATAACTCACTTGCTTTTGGTGGTATTCTTGTAGATTACCCTGTTGGACAAAAGGATACATAAGAGTCAGTAATTCTCTCTCTCTCTCTCTGTTCTTAGGAGAATATTCTAGCATAGACTATATTCATAAAGATCTCGATTACTTTTAATTAAAACAAATGACTAAATTTCAGTTAACAAGAGTAGGGAAATAATTCTTCCCACAAGTATTTTATGAATAGGTCTATATTTATTCTGCAATGTTAGGTTACCATATGAAAATTTTTCGAAGACACTACAAGCACCATAACAGCAGCAACAAAAACAAGAAAACCACAATAGGAACCACAATAAAACGGCTGAATATATGATAAGCCTATAATCCAAACGTCATCAAGACATAGGACATTAAAGGTCTATCTCATTTTTTATGGTCCTGTTATTTCAAAAGAAGATAATGTCCTTAAGAAAATGCTCATCAAATTATATCCAATATAACTCGTATAGCGTATCATACTGTAACTTTAAATTAAACATAGGCATATTCTGGTTTTGTAGAGTGCAGTCAATGTTTGTAATCCCTCTGAATGTGTAAACGATTGCAATGAAATCGATTTTATGACTATTAAAATGTAGTAAAATTTCCTGAAATCAGTATGAAATACCAGTCTGCATAGCTCTGAGAAAATCTTTGTGTTACTTTTAGAATGGTGAACACGCTTGACAATATCAGACGGTAATTATCATTGTCCAGTGATTCGAGTGCACCGATTCGAACGCAGACATTCCCTGTGTCACCTCCGTACTCAGGTGAACCTCATTTACGAAGCACAACATTGCAGCATCGCGGAACACTCCTGACTTCATTCATATTTTCCTGTTTTTTTACAATTTTCAGGGAGATGTGTATTATGGTTTTATTGCAGGGGTTAACTTATTGTTTTCTTTTGAAAACAGCAGAACGTATTTTAGTTCGGTAAAACAACCATTGCAAAATAAATGAAGATGAAAGGAACCACATATTAACTAACTTTTCGAAACCATCGCCAACCAATCAGCTTCAAGGAATGGTCGTGACGTAATCAGTGGGCGGGGCTAAGCTGCCAAGCACGGTGGATTTTGCTATAGTGGGTTCTCACCAGGGTTCTCACCACTTTAAAGTTTCAGATTAATATCGTTCAGCAGATCATCACGGATATGAAGACTATTCTTACATGCACACAGGTTCATCCTGTGATGATGTAATTTTTAGAATGTCATGTTACGTTATAGGAATACAATTAGGAAAAATAATATTGCTCCTTTACATTAGTCGTAATTGGTTATAGTAGAAGATCTACATGAAGGCTTGAGAATATGACGATTTTATAATATGAGAGAGAGAGAGAGAGAGAGAGAGAGAGAGAGAGAGAGAGAGAGAGAGAGAGAGAGAGAGAGAGAGAGAAGAGAGATAAATGGCTGCAAAATAAATGCTTCAATTAATGGTTAATATTATTTTGCGTTAATATCATAAGATATAAACTCGCACTTGCTATTTTCTGGATGTTGTAATCAAAGGCACTAAATGTAATCTAACAAAGAATGTAACATTAATATACTATTGGCCAGAGAGAATTATGTTACACCATTTTTTTTTTACCAACGACATTTTACTCCAAGTATTTGAATAAAGTTACTGAAAGCAAATTGAAAACCAGGTTCTTCAGTACTGAAGGTATATTGAATCTTTAGTTACTGGTGGGTAACGATGTTTTAGAAAAGAAATATCGTGATTTAAGCAGCCTTTAAAGCAATGCTGTCTCTGTAGATCCCTTTTCTTTTGATTGAACTCAAGGTAGAAAAAAGTTAAGTATACCTTAGTTTAACCAGACCACTGAGCTGATTAATAGCTCTCCTAGGGCTGGCCCGAAGGATTAGACTTATTTTACGTGGCTAAGAACCAATTAGGTTACCTAGCAACGGGACCTACAGCTTATTGTGGAATCCGAACCACATTATACCGAGAAATGAATTTCTATCACCAGAAATAAATTCCTCTAATTCTTCATTGGCAGGTCGGAGACTCGAACGCGGACCCAGCAGAGTGCAACTCAAGGTAGAGAGGATGTATCCTAAGTAACACATTTTATGAGACAATGGCCACGGCAGATCCTTTATATAATGTTGAAGACTATTGAGATTTAAGCTTCTTTAGCTCACTGGCGTTGCTTTAATTTAATACCTTTCCTTCATCCTTTCCAATACGATTGTAATAGTTCTCGTATGATTAAAATTACACCGTTGTTTGTCTGACGATCTGTTTATACGATTTAATTCAAGAAATATACTTGTAATTAGGGACTGTTATCAGATATGCATTCCTTATCAGTGGTATAAGTTATGTTAAATGCATTCCTTCTGAGAGCCTCAGATATAAGGAAAAACGTTTTGATCATTGAAATGAAATGATGTAAAAATAATTCCCTTCTGTGTACTCCAGGAAACACTCAATATTCATCTTATCACGTGTAATATTAATATATTGCGAATCATTTTATAAAAACCGTTGATTTAAACATTCTGACCTTTCCAGGTGAAAACTCCAGACCTCGTATCATAAAATTAAACAATCCCTGGGGTTCCGACACTACGTTCACGTAAAAAACCTTTGCAATATTGTTCAATAGGAAAAGTGCAACACTCTACGGTAAATATCATTCTTATTTCAATTAATGGATAGAGAGTAGATTGATAATTGCACATTTTCGGTCGTCAAGTCGTACAAGACCTGAAAGGAAAGTTCATGTAGAAATGAAGTTGAAGGGAAAGTGGATGGAGGTGGGAAGCCAGTTCAAGTGTTAGACAAAAGCGAACGACGGAGGAATGGACGGTGAGCTTTGGTCTGAGTAGATGAATAAAAGAGAAAAACAAAATAGCTTCTAGGAAAGTAAGACCAGAAATAATAAAAACATTGAAATAATAAACAAGTCTCATAAATGGTAGATATTTTAAAGCACAATGAAACTACTGACATAATATAAACAGTAAACAAATTTACAGCACACATGAGAATAAGTATGATATATATATATATATATATATATATATATATATATATATATATATATATATATATATATATATATATATATATATATATATATATATATATGTATGTATATATATATATAGTGTGTATAAATATTACATATACACATACTTATTTATGTAAATATATACACATATATACATATATATAGTGTGTGTGTATATATGTATAAATATGTATATATACATACATATGTAGGTCTATGTAAAAATATATATACATACATACATACATACATACATATATAGATAGATAGATAGATAGATAGATAGATAGATAGATAGATAGATAGATAGATATAAAAGTGAATGTTCGTATATTTGTTTGTCCACTACAGATATCCAAACTGCTTGACAGACCCAGGAAAACTTTGCACACGGCCTCTATGTCACCCCAGAAAGGTTTATAACTCAAAATCAAACCCCTACCCAGTGACAGACATACAAGCACAGACAAAACAAACGGAAATTTTCGTTTCTACGCCACCTTTTCCTTGTTTTGGTTTGTTCTCATTTTTCACCTGACACTCCCATCTTTTTTCCAGGCGCTGCCAGACGTATGATTAACCTATACAATAAATCCAAATCCCCTATAACAAGTTTTTACCTGAATTTATGTGAAATTTGATCGTAATTTATGAAATTATTAATAAAATTGTTTATTACCTCAATAAAATCAACACTGAAAACCTATATCGGTTTAAATGTGGCTTACAATCCTTGCCACGGAAAAAAGTAACAGAAGATAGACGTAGCCCCTCATTAAAGCATTACTCGCGAACGAAATTACTACCTTTTTTTCCGTGTTCATTTTAAGGCAAACGTATCTTAATCATACCTTACCAATAAAATACAAATGGTTAAGTACTCTGAGGTATTACCATCATCATATCTAACAACTTTATCCACAAAAGAAAAGAACTTCGTAGTTATAGGCACAACTTTGGAGATCAAGAAATAATTTATCGACGAGAAGAAACAAATCCATCCGCGCATGTGTATTAGCAGAATAAATGCTTCTGTGATAAAACAACCCCCTCATTAAAAAATTACTCACGACGAAAAGACCACAATTTTTTCAGTGTTCATCTTAAGCCAAAATTATCTTAATTATACCATGCCAATAAAATACAAATTCTTAATTACCTTGAGGTATTACCATCATCATATCTAAGTACTTAATCCGCTGAAGAATCACCATTTATCAACAATTCCTATATTAGACCATTCAGACTTCCGCCTACACTTTCCCTCAGAAACATCAAAGGAAACTGAAACACGTTCGTTAACACGTACAGGAAACCAAAATCAGTTGCAGCTCTTTTTACTGTGTCTAAGATTACAATTGTGATAATAATTTAATATTTATATTGGCAACGGACATTGTATCTTACGTTGCTGCTAGCTAAGACCGACGTCAAAATTTACAATATTTCCTTTTTTTTATCCGTTCAAATGCGAATTTTCTCATTAATTCGGTCGTTTCTTCTTCGTTTTTACCTTCGGAATCCGTTATAGCGACTGCTTCGCGAAGTTACGGTGACGTATTCCTTATAAAGTCGCTTCAAATGAGGTCAGAAATTAATCATCGTGTAGTTAGGCAATGCCACCACCACGCACACCAACTTCACCATACTACCTCCACCAAACTCTCTCTCTCTCTCTCTCTCTCTCTCTCTCTCTCTCTCTCTCTCTCTCTCTCTCTCTCTCTCTCTCTCAAGGCATCACTCAAACAATCTGGAGCGGAATTTATCTAATGAGGTTTTTAACTATTGCAAGTAAATTCATGCTTGCAATCTCTCTCTCTCTCTCTCTCTCTCTCTCTCTCTCTCTCTCTCTCTCTCTCTCTCTCTCTCTCTCACCATTTTAATCAGATAAGTCCCAGGATATATGCATACATGTACATATCATGTTTATTGAAGGTAATGAATTCAAGACAGAATTATTAATCAAAGGAAAGAAAAGTATTTTCAATGACAGTACAAATACTTTACACAACAAAATAATTCAAAGGGGATAAAGGAAAATCTTTTGAGTTCTTCAAAGTTCTTCCGGACAGCGCCATTTGGTCAGCTAGTAGCTAGTATATATATATATATATATATATATATATATATATATATATATATATATATATGTGTGTGTGTGTGTGTGTGTGTGTGTGTGTGTGTGTGTGTGTGTGTGGTGTATATATGTATATATGTCTGTGCGTACACATATATGTGTATATACATATACACATTTATGTGTATTTATGTATACACACATATATGTATAAAGTATATATGTGTGTGTATCTGTCTACGTATTCAATACAGAAACATCACTGATCTGACACTAAAACATTATTCTTAATACTGGATAAGAACTGAGGAAGACACGGGAACAATTATCAACAGTTATAAAGTCAAGATTCCGAAGAAGGGAGGAAAGGATACGGTGATGATTAATTTTCTCTTAATTTATATTTCATATTTTCCTTTTTCATTTTTAAATAAACAATTTTCTCGTAGCAATAATGCTTTAGGAAAAATTATTTCAACTAATCAGTACACAAAACTGATTATATTTGACTTAATAGACGATGTTAAAATGATCTAAAATCTCCCAGGTTACCCCTGAAATAGTTAAGTATACCTTAGTTTTACCAGACCACTGAGCTGGTTAACAGCTTTCCTAGGGCTGGCCCGAAGGATCAGACTTTATTTTACGTGACTAAGAACCAATTGGTTACTTAGCTACGGGACCTACAGCTTATTGTGGAATCCGAACCACATCACAACGATAAATGAATTTCTATCACCAGAAATAAATTCCTCTAACTCCTCCTCAGTCGGCCGGAGATTCGTACTCGGGCCTAGCGAGTGCTTCGGGGGCGGGGGGGGAGCTGAACCATTAGGTGAAGAGCCCATTGGGAAGCCCTCCTTAAAGGACTCCTTATAAGGAATCCTTGTGAGGGGAAGGTTCTCCTCAGAGACTGTTTCCTAGGAGGAAGACCATTCTGCTGCTAGGCTAGGGAAGCGGGCCTGGGGAGGGTCTGAGCCACAAGGGTGAAGAGCCTCAAGGGGCCCTAGGAATGCCATCATTTAAGGGGAACTTTTTCAAAGAAAGGTCTTCCTCAGAAGCTGACTCTCTGGAGGACAGCAGGTCTCCTGCCAGACTACGGAAGCCGTGCTGGTGATGGCTGAACCACAAGTGTTAAGGTTCCCAAGGCGTCTTTGGGAAGCCCTTCCTTGAGGGCAAACTTGCCATAAGAAGGTGTTCCTCAGAGGCTGCTTCCCTGGAGGGATTGCAGGTCTCCTGCCAGCTTAGGAAAGCCGGCCTGAAGAAGGTCTGGACCACAAGGGTGAAGGGTCCCAAGGCGCCCAAGGGAAACCATCCCAAATGGGCACCCTTGCCCGGTCAAAGGTCCACCTCAGAGGCAGCTTACCCAGGGGAGAGCAGACTTCCTGCTAGGCTAGGAACCTATTAAAATAAGTTCATGTAACGAATTCTACCTGATGTACGTACCCGTCTTTATGTAAGTGAATCGTTATTTGAAAGAGTGAAAATGTAAGAATGAAAAGTACACTGATAAAATAGCAGAGTGGTGGAACGAAAACTTTAGTCGAATCATTCGACAGAAAAAAGAAATTTGCTAGTTGAAAAATATTTCCTGAATATATTTTTGCATTGTATGAAAGAGACATACCAATGAACAATCAAAAACAGAGAACTAGAAAACTTAACCCTTCAATCAGATGCAAAGAGAAAAGGTTCAATTCAAAATGTTAGCATGAAGGCGAAAATTCGACTACATGGAAAGCAAATGGAACTGACAATGATAGCGTCTCCAAAATGGTTAAAAGAACCAAGTAAACTTCATAATAAAAATAGCTTAAACATCTTATTCGCTCCTCATCTCAAGTAAAATAAGCATTTCATGGATACCTGTTGCTACGACGTCAGACTGCGTAAGCAAGTTATTTATTCAGCCTTCTCTATGAGGCTCCTTCTAATGTAGACTTGCCCTCCGATTCTGAAAAAATTCAGAAAGAATAAAATGGAACATTTGCCTCTCTAGAGCACTTTTCCGAACAACTCTGGTCCCACTTTTAACTTAGAAAACTTGGGTTTGCTGTTATAGAATCTGAATAGTTTTTAACACTGTTCGCTGCAGGTCGTTCGCGATACAAAACGATTCCTGCTCTGAGCTTCTGTGGCGTTTGAGAATTTATTTAAGCCAAAATTTGCACGAGAGAGAGAGAGAGAGAGAGAGAGAGAGAGAGAGAGAGAGAGAGAGAGAGAGAGAGAGAGAGATATCACTATTATTAGACTGCAAACGACCGTAAAATGAACTGTAAAAACGTGATGAACTCGCTCTTATCCACAGTTATTTCCAATAAAGAAAAAAGATGAGGAAAGAAGTGGGAAATATTGAGTGGGTTAACGAGTGAAAGAGTGGTTACAAACAACGAAAACGGCAAAGTTGGGTTATCCCCATTTGCTCTTCCACGCCATAAATATTCCTCTTTTGACAAGGCTCATTTCCTCTGAAACAATAATTTTTTCTTCTTCTTCTTCTAGCATTGACAAGGAGTTTGACAATGCCGCACACCACAAGGCCTTGGGGTAACCCTAACTTATATTCCGGATATTGAAACATGGCCCCAGTTTACAACTATTACAGATGTTAAGATCGCCCATCAAGCTTTCCATTAACAAAGGGGAATACTGGGTTTATCTTTCACTTGAGACACAACCGAGATCCAGGTTCCCTGATAATGTATATCTGATGGAATGGTATTTTTAGATCGATTTTGATCGTATCTTGAATGTCGGTCTTTTGTTTACTCATTCCCGTTCTTCGCTTTCGTTCGCTGTGGGGGCTGTGGTTTATTTGGTTGGCGCAGAGAGAGAGAGAGAGAGAGAGAGAGAGAGAGAGAGAGAGAGGAGAGAGAGAGAGAGAGAATGGGATTAGGTTAAAGTCGAAATATGAGATTAAACTTACGAAACTTTGACTGAGTTTTTTTAAGTTTCTAGAAAAATAACCATTCGTGTAAAACCTTTTACTCTAACCTCACTTCTTGAGTTCCCCTTTGTGGGTGGATCTCATGAACTGCCCATTGCCCTCTTAACATCGTGCATTAGGCAGTCATGTTCACGAAGAACATCCTGCACCTTGAGCTTAACGGCTTGTTGGTAAACCTTAAATGGGAAGTGTCATCCTTCGAATGCAACCTCAGACCCCCGACAATTCCTTCCCCTGAAGGGGCATAAAGTGGACTCGCAACAGCAAGAGTCCCTTGTCAACTACTGCCCCTAAGACTCAGTCAAGTCTGAAAAAGAATAGGGGACTTCGTAAAGAAAGAGATCCTGCGGGCATTATGTGAAGTAAGAACTGGTTATCAGTTTTGTAATAATATGCATAAAATTTAATTTCATTATTCTCTTTGTCTTCACAGCTGTATGACTGCATTAATGTTTTACATCTAGCATTGTAAATCGTTTTTCATATACAATTAACTCTTTCCAATTCGTCGTTTGATTTGTGGTACATTAAGATGATTCGTCATGAGTTTTTATTTTTCCCCTTCCTCTCACTAACAATGTCCTGTCCTTTTGGATGCACTCAAGTAAGCTGCAGTGGTAACTCATGTGCTTTATTGATTACCCTGATTTATTCATTCTTTAAAAACAATAATCATCTCATGGCAATTCAACACATTTTTTTGCGGCTCATTTGCGTGAATTGTAATCCCTCTCTCTCTCTCTCTCTCTCTCTCTCTCTCTCTCTCTCTCTCTCTCTGTTCACACAGATGTCATTTCTTCGTTTTTTAATGTAAGATCGCAACTGCTTAAACCATACCCGCCATTTCTACAACGTTTATTATTTCGTTTATTCATCATTCCTCTAAATTTTTAGCTGCAATGTTTTTAATGAAATAATGCTGTAGTTCTTGTAATGTTGGGAATTTGAAATTATAACCAGCCCAATATATGTTGTTTTTAACTTGATATAAGTCACAGTTTACGTTAATCTTATCTTTCGTGAGCATTTCAGATACAGATATACGCATTTGAAATTTCAAGTAATTTTTTCATTCAGTCAATCCGACTTTACTGTCGTTTTATTTTTCTCGGTATTTGAATCAGTTATCTCCATCGCCCGCCGACGACGCTGCAATTTGAGTTGGTCAAATGTTCCTTTGTTTGTCATGCCAGCTTGGGGTAAAGAATTTATAGTTAATCCAGCTAGAATATCAATCGTTCATTTGTTTATTATTAGTTCTTGATACTGATGTGAACATGTCTGCGACATACTGTTGGACTAGAATTAACTAGTACCTTTTAGCTTTGTGTATGTCCACTATTTTAGGATTAACAGTCAACTGGACATAAATATTGCTGTTAGCTAAATTTCTAGGGCCTTAAAGACTTCGACGCCCAGAGCGGAAAACAGGATGATGGGTGGAGTCCTAAGTCTATGTATGTATGTATGTATGTAAGTATGTATGTATGTATGTATGTATGTATGTATGTATATATAATATATATATATAAATATATATGTGTATGTGTATATGTATATGTATAAATATACTGTATATTTAGCTACAAATAGCCTATCGCAATCAAATTCATCATATCCCGGGAATAGTTTGTAAAAGTGAAATATAGAATTTTGCAAAGTGTCCTAAACATACCAATCAAGTACGATTACAAAGTAGGTAGTGACTTGAAACGCTTACAAGGGAGACAATAACTTCATGCACTCGGTGCATAAATTTACTGTCTTCTTGTACGAACACTAAAATGCTTATATTAGAAAATCTTTTGAGTATGATTACATTTAATAATAACTTGTTTCCTATAAATAACAAATATATATATATAATATATATACATATATATATATATATACATATATATATGTATGTATGTATAATATATATATGCATATAAATTAATATATATATATATATATATATATATATATATATATATATATATATATGTGTGTGTGTGTATGTATAAGAATTTTTTATTTATCACATCACCGTGACGTTTTACATATAAACATTGAGCTACAAATGTCATTTGATATCCAATTCGCACTACTTCGGGAATATCACCGAAGGAGAATTATAAGTGTTAACTGGATTGGTACCTAAGTGACTCGAACACCCGAAAGTACCCTTCACGACTTCCAGTCGAAGTTCAAAATCATTGGGGTATCAAAACAGCCGACCCTACCGTACTTATACCCGTCGAGTGCGGGGATTTGTACTTAGCGTTGGCATCAACCCATCCTCACTATGACAGCCGACTGAGACGTTTGGAACATGTAGCTTTTTTTTTGTGAATCTTTTATCACATTTCAGTGACATTTTATATACAAAAGAGATTCGAGCATATACAGCTATATATTTAGGTCCTACTGATTCCCTGCCACTTCAAACTGCTGCAACTATTTGACTGATTTTTGCTGGCACAGCACCAAACACAACTATTGATAATACTGTTTCTTGTGTTGATTTTCTATCGATTTGGATCATTACAGTTACGAACAGATATTGCAATTGCTAATATTGCTCCATCTTGTACTGATGTTATTGCTGCTGTTGTAACTGGTGTTGGAACCACGTCTCTTCAAGGGCTCAGTGTTAACAAACAATTTTTGTTTCATTCCTTTAAAAGACGTGAAGTAAGACGAATTCCAGCTTCTCTACCGAATGAACCATTTCTCTGTCCCTCTCTCTACCTTTCTACAACAGGGCTATTCCAGAACAGCGGATATGACAAGCCACATCTCTAAGCGTTTATAATGCACGGAATTACATGAGAAAACGAGGGGCAGTCTTGCTTCACGCCTGAATCAGAGCCGCTTGCTCTCTTCCTTATTAGACTTCAAACGAATGACCTCTTCATTACTAGAATATTTACACGAGGGAGAGAGAGATGGGCTCTCTACTTTACTGAATCTAAATATGAAACCAGTCATCATCACCTGTCAGTTTAAATAGAGCTTCAATAACACAAAACCGAATGTCCAGTGAATTTTGTGTATTTTATTGTATTTTATGAATAGCAGAGGAGTTCCCTCAGGTACAGGAACGGTTATTTGTCTTCTCTCTCTATCTCTCTCTCTCCAGTAATCCCATATTGTCGACATCCAGAATAGTTCTTTTTCATGGCGACTCTTCTTCTTCTTCTTCTTCTTCTTCTTCTTCTTCTTCTTCTTCTTCTTCTTCTTCTTCTTCTTCTTCTTCTTCTTCAAGGTTAAAAAATACATTCCCACATAAGATTAACCGAACAAATGTCAGAACAAAGTTGTTTCAGAATTTGTAACGAACTGAAAGATGATTCTCCTTTTTGCTTTATCCTTATTGCTCTCTCTCTCTCTCTCTCTCTCTCTCTCTCTCTCTCTCTCTCTCTCTCTCTCTCTCTCTCTCTCTATATATATATATATATATATATATATATATATATATATATATATATATATATATATATATATATATTATATATATATATATACCAGGAAAACTAAGGAAAGCACAGGACATTAATCCACCACGCACCAGCATCGATAATGCAGCGTCTATTCAATGCGCTACCAGCTCATCTGAGAAACTTATCAGGAGTGAGCGTAGATGTGTTTAAGAATAAGCTCGACAAATATTTAAGATGCATCCCAGACCATCCAAGACTGGAAGATGCAAAATATACCGGAAGATGCATTGGCAATTCTCTGGTACACATCAGAGGTGCCTCACACTGAGGAACCTGGGGCAACCCGAACGAACTGTAAGGTCTGTAAGGTTTGACGCGGTTTTACTGGAATGAAAGATTCAATC